>NC_053160.1:95722797-95927797 GCF_016835505.1 Polypterus senegalus
AAATTAATTTTTGTCCAGGATATCAATGCTTTAATCTGTGGTGGTCACAGATCACTATTATGAAGGGTTTGGGGTGAAGAGTTTTATGTGAAATAAGTCCATTCAGATTTACCACAACAGATTTTGAGCACACCTGCTAGCCTTTTTGGTAGCCTCAAAGGGGGCACCCTACACACCTAAGCCAGTTGTTCCTTTAAGATGGAGCAGCACTGTGATTGCTGGCTTTCATTTCATTACGTCTTTCCGTATTTAAATGAACTCCATTTTTATTCTGAATTAGGTTGGCCAGTTTAGAAGTCTGGGCAGTAACAGCTTTGCTTTCTCACCTGTTTATCTATTTACTTATATGGACAGCTTTGTGTTTCCTGAAGTTAATGTTGTGCCCTGATAGATAGATAGATCGATAGATTTCTCTATCTATTTATGTTAACCTTGAAAGAAACTGCAGGGTTACTGCAGCAGATGAAAAAGGCACACATATAAATGATATTAATCACCTTTGATTTATTAATCACTATTCATCAAATAGGTGCACACACTTATGAACGAATAAAATGTTACTGCCATGCAACATAGTTGCTGGCAATTTGACTTGGCATTGCAGCAATAACTATAATAAGAGTGCACAAAATCACCACAAACAGCCTTAAGGCCATGTCACATTACATGATTTTTCCAGCGATTTTCAGGCACAGGCTTCATTTACATTACCTTAGAGAGTCAGAGTCGGTTGTGCCAGGCTTCTGTGACTTCCATCTGTGTAGTGTCACATATCCAGCGACTCAATCCAACCAGTCAGAAACTAGCCCCAACAAAACCAAACTGAAACTCTTCTGTGGACTCCTTCGATACCGTGTCCCTTTGGAAAATCCTTGGGTACCATTGGTTTGACTTTGTGTTGAATGAGCTGTTGCTCATGGAGTTCCTAATGAGGCACATTAACTGCATTGTGAGGCAGCAGCAGTTATGGCATTACGACCATGTGGCGCAATTCCACAAAGGTCACAGGATCCTCATTGTTGAGGACAGGAGCAGCTGAACCAGGCCAAGGGGATGCCCATGTAATACCTGGCTTCAACAAATAGATGGTCATTTCTGGGACTGGTGAGACTGGACCTTGTGTCTGTCTGGGGGTTTGCCAACCATGATCCTGGGCTGTTTGGTTGTGTGGTGGGTATGACATTGTGCTGTACCAGTGCATGCTTCCCAACTTGACCTTCCTTTTCCTTCCAGATCACCCTATTGAACTGTGAAGCTATACTGTTTAACACATATGTGGTTGGGAGTAAGCTTCAACAAATAGATGGTAATTTCTGGGACTGGTGAGACTGGACCTTGTGTCTGTCTGGGGGTTTGCCAACCATGATCCTGGGCTGTTTGGTTGTGTGGTGGGTATGACATTGTGCTGTACCAGTGCATGCTTCCCAACTTGACCTTCCTTTTCCTTCCAGATCACCCTATTGAACTGTGAAGCTATACTGTTTAACACATATGTGATTGGGAGTAAGCTTCTTACCACTTAGCATTTCTAGGCCTCTTACCAAATAAAGCCCTGTTCACTTACCAGTCCACCCAGCAAGACATCTGCAGTAGCCAGTAGCTGGGTGACATCCATCTGCATGGCTGCAGTCACAGCGCTCAGTGCAGTCCATTCCATAAGTCCCATCCTGAAATGAGCCAACGAAGATATATTCAATCCTTATATAGTCACATTAAGAGCTATGCTGATGGCGTGAAGGCCTAATTTTATGAAGGCAATGCTTGCTTTTGAGTTTTATGAAGCCAACAAATCATAACAATAACACAAATAATCTCGAAGTTTTAGAGATCTCCCCTCTTGTAATTAATTTGATCACCACACTATTGCTTTTTATTTCTTTTTACTGGTTTTTACACATTCCGACGATATTTTAATAGATTTTCATTTTGCGCAATTTTGTTTAATAACATTTTATCTTCAGTGGCACTTTTAGCCTGATACATTGTAAAAAAAAAAAAAAAAGTGAACTTTATTGTTATCTCAACCATATACAAGTATACAGATAGACGAAATTGCGAAGCTCAGGGTCCACAGTGTAACAACATGACATGCAAATAATAAATTAAAAATAGAATTAAAATTTAAATTTAAAATTAAAACACAAACAAGAATACATTGTGCAAAGACAAGACAAAGAATTAGCTGCAATATTGACGTGTAGTTAGCAATATTGTATGAACATTAATGCAATGTATGGTATTTGCAATCTAGATACATAACTATAGTCAATAAATATGTAATATAATAAATAAATTATAAATAATAGATATAGATAATACAGAAATTATCAATGTATGATAATAGTTGTTTAAGACGTGTAAACAATGACAGGTCAGAATGTTTCACAGCAGAAGGATATCAAGAGTGTCAAAATACTTAAAGGTCAGTATGGGATTTGCAGTTCTTTTTTACATACACACTCGTCTTTGCAGGAAAGTGGCTTGTTCTGTTTTTAGAGGTGGTTGAGGCAGTGTGGGAGACCCCAGGGGGCAGCATGGTGTTAAGGAGTATGCAGTAGAGTCTGTCTTGCAGTTTTTGTTTTGTCAATGTTTTTTTCTGCCCTCCCGTCCATTTGACCTTATCACACTGCCCTTCTACTAATTATATATATATATATATATATATATATATATATATATATATATATATATATATATATATATATATATATATTTATAAGATCATATGGATTTATTTATTGTTATTGCTGTATTTATTTTTTTCTCTGTTATTATTCATTATTATTCTTCCCTAATCTTATTTGTTTTTCTTTTCTTGTAATTTTCTCTTTGACATCTTGTATAGCACTTTGAGCTACATTCTTTGTATGAAAATGTGCTATAATATATTAACAGTATCATCTCCAGACAGAGGAGCAGCTTCAATGACAGACTGCTTGAACAGGAAGAATACTACTTGGAAACAAATATTACCATCAATCTGATTCTCATTTGATTCCTACCTGACAATGAAGTTCACATTTCTCTCCTCGCCATCCCGGGGCACAGGTGCAAATTCCACTAAGAGCATCACAGGCTCCTCCATTTGCACACATACAGGTGGTATTGCAGGCAAGACCCCAAGTGCCACTTGGACAATTTATTGAACAGTCAACTCCATGCCAACCTACAAATCCAATTAAAATCAACAAAAAAATGTAAATATTAAACAACAGTGCTGGATGAATGCATCATAATAATAAGCATAGTACTATGACATATACTATAGAAAAAAAAAACACATTGAACATGATGATGTATTTTTAGAAAGTTAGGCTTGAATGAATTTTAAGCTCATTTATTTAAATGAATTATCAATAGGCTTTGTCTTTTAAACACAAGACAGCCCTGTTGTTATATTTACGATTAATTTAGTAACAGCCTATCTGTTTAAGACTGGCACAGTGTGGTATAAATGTGACAGAATTCTTTAGGTAGAAGGAGAGTGAAAGTATTTTAGATCCAAACATAAAGCTATTGACAAGAAACAAATTTCACATGTTTTCATTAGAACAAGTTGTGTAGCATCAAATTGATACTGGGACAAACTAGTCTAAGACTACTTTTACTTTGTAACATGGTATATTATCATACTGGAAGATGGGTAAATTGTGGCTATGAAAGAATGCATATGGTCAGCAACAATACTCAAATAGGTCATGGCATTCAAGTGATAATTGACTGGTATTAAGGGGTCCAAAGTGTGCCAAGGAAACATTCCCCTCACCATTACACCACCACCAGCAGCCTGGACTATTGACACAAGGCAGTTTAGGTGCATGCATTCTTGCCATTGACACCAATGCTACCATCTCTGTGCCTTAGCCAAAATCAAGATTCATCAGATCAGTGTACATTTTTCTAGTTTTTAACTGTCCAGTTTTGGAAAACTTGTGCCCATTGAGGCCTCAGCTTTCTGTTTTTGGCTGACAGGAACAGAATCCAACATGGTCTTCTGCTGCTCTAGCCCATCCACCTCAAGGTTCGATGTGTTTTGAATTTTGAGATCCCTTTCTTCTTACCACAGTTGTACAGAGTGGTTATCTGAGCTACAATAGCCTTTCCCTCAGTTTAAAGCAGTCTGGATATTACTTTTTGACCTTTCTCATCAACAAGGCATTTCCATCTACAGAACTGCTGATCACTGGGTGTTTTTTTACACCTTTCTAAGAGATGTGTTTGAGAACCCCAGGAGATCTGCAAATACAGAAATACTTAAATCAGCTCATCTTGCACCAGTAATCATGCCACGGTCAAAATCACTGTAATCACATTTATCCCCATTCTGGTATTTGATGTGAATGTTAACTGAAGCTTGTGACCAGTATCTGCATGCTTTTATGAATTCTGCTGCTGCAACATGATTGGGTGATTAGATAATTGCATGGAAAAGCAGGTGTACAATGTTCCTAACAGTTGCTGAGGGAGTGTACATTTAGTAATAATATGTTATGTTTATTTACCTTGGCATATTCATCAAATACAATATGATTTTAGTTCATTTCAAATTTTATTGCCTTTTGAGATATTAATCTGCACTAATATTTTCTACAATATGCAGTTTTTAAAAATTTGCAGCTGCTTAATAGTCATGTGTCATCATCTCATATAACGATTAAAGAAGACATTCTAGCACACAGTCACTAAAAAATCTTTTTATTCTGCATTTCTGTCTTCCAAATTGGCAGTCATTGAGCCGTACCTGCTTTACAAGTGCATGAGCCGTCCACAGGAGAGCACACTCCACTATTCTTGCAGTTACAGACTGAAGAGCAGTTAACACCATGAGTCCCTTCTGGACAAGCTTGAGAACAGTCTGGGCCCTAAAAAAAATGTCATTAAAGGCATGATCATTCTTGACTATTGTTATT
Organism: Polypterus senegalus; assembly: GCF_016835505.1. Classification (NCBI taxonomy): domain Eukaryota; kingdom Metazoa; phylum Chordata; class Cladistia; order Polypteriformes; family Polypteridae; genus Polypterus; species Polypterus senegalus. The sequence continues at coordinate 95,727,708 of NC_053160.1, forward strand.
AATAAAGATCTGTTAACCATGATAGAAAAATACCAAAAAGCATGGAAATTAACCACAGATTTGGAGTTAAGAGGAGGCTGGTGTTAACCCTACCATACTGCCACATAGCCCTCATGTAAGGAGTTGTCTATGAATGTGTGAGCTATGGAGTGAGGACGTACAGTATATGTGTGCTTTCTGGATCTCATGTAACCATGATGATCTAGAAAGCTGATGAAGAAGAAATTGATGAATTGTGCAATTTGGTTTCTACCACAGTCAGTTAAAAGTTAACAATTGCAGTTTAATTATTATTTATTAGTGAAACAAAAAATTTCTTACATTCAGTTCTACAGCCCATATTACTGTGGCTGTTTTTTCCTCCAACTCAATGTACACTGTGAATCAAAACCTGGGCCTAAATGCTCACCCTTCTGTTTGTTTGACTGAGATTTGGGCCGTGATCACAATTTTAACACTCTTACAACAGCTGAGAGGAAAGCTTGAAACCTGCAACACTAACAGATTATAACTCATTTGAAGATGGAGCCAACAGTTGTGTTTCCTAAAGATGGAAGTATTAACACAATTCTAAATATGTTTGTCAAAATAAATATTAATCTGAGTACTGCAGTAATTTAGCAGCAGGTAGAAATCATCCAACAAGTAATTCATTGTTTTAGAAATGTCAACTTTGTCAAATTGTACTGAAAACATTTTGCTCAAAGATCTACATATGAAATAAGAGGTGATGTACCTTAAAGCCAGGGGCACAAATACACTCTCCTGTGACACTGTGGCAGTCAGCCCCATTCTGACAGTTACAAATTTGTTGACAGGATTCACCATAAAAGCCAGGAGCACATGTTTCATTGCAGTAAAGTCCAGCCCATCCAGGCTTGCAGGAGCATTCCCCAGACATGGGATGACAGCTGGTAGAAAAGGATAAACAAAGGATTTAATGTTTGAGACTCTAGTGACACCAATAATCACAAATCATCTTAACAGGCAACATTAGTGTTAGACAGAAATGTGATACTTAAGTCTGATAATTAAGTCCACAGATTCACATGGCACTGTTAAATGGATTGAACGTGATGAAGTCTTTCAACTTACAGCAAAGTATCTTGACAATAAAAAAAGATATTATTCTGAGCAAAAGTGCCAATATAAACTTAACAACAAATGCTCAAAATCTACTGTTAGGTTCACATAAAAGCCACATGTACAAAAAGAATATATGAATATTAAAAAAGAGCTGTGTTAATGTAACTACAGTATGTCTGAAAATATACTGCTGTCTCCTTAATGTAAAAGAAAACAAAATACTAACACTACTGTATATAGTTCTCGAAAAGCAAAAACGTAATAATAATAACCTTTAATCTAATTCTAGGCCATTGCAATTTCAAGCTTAACCTGGAAGCATCAGGCAGAAGGCAAGAAATAATCATAGAAGGAAGGGGTGTGTGTGGGTCCTGTGATAGAATCAAACCCCTTCCTTCTATGGGTTTTCCTTGCACATTTAGACAAAGCCAATTTCAAAATTGCCAGTTAAACTAACACGCATCTCTTTGGAGTGTGTGAGGAAAACCAGAATAGCAGAAGACTGACCTACACAGACATGGTGATTGCAAACTCCATATGGGAAACAATTAACTGTGGGATTTGAACCAAGGATCCTGTACCTGTGATGTGATGGTGCAAAACACTTTTCCACCCAAAGCAAAAGGTACACTATAGTATTTTGTAATGTTTGACTTTATGAGATCTTACAAATCTTTGAAATATTACAGACTCTACTTCTTGATGCCATTTAATATATTGTAAATGTTAATATTTTATACATTTGAAATAGTTTTATAATATACTCAAAGACACTTCATCAAGTTATGGCGCTCATGGAGTCATGTCCAACATCCAATATTCTGGAAAGAGTCAGTAAGAGATTTGCAATGAAAGTTGAACAATGACAAATAATGTTTCCTTATGCCACAGTTAGTAACAGAAAATTGCAGCAGAAGGACTACCTTCATAAAAGTGGACCAAAGTGAATGTTTTTGAAATCTTTTGTAACCTAATATTACCAAATACACCAAATGTTGCCTCCATTGGATACCTTTTGCCACATCAAATCTTAATAACATTGTAGAATATTAGTAGCAGTTCTAATGTCCCCTTAGGGACAAATAATGTGCATCTAGGAATTTATGGAAGGCTAAACTTCAACAGACACATTTGTCAAATAACAAATAACAGTAAGCCTTTGTACTGGAGTACACCAATAATTTCATTCTTAATGAAGCAGACTACCAGCTCAGTAGACACTGATGAACACATGATTTTCAATAGATGTAATGGAAACAGTAGTGCTAAATATTCTCTCTATAATCAATAGCTGCTAAGCCAATAGTACTGTTACTTCATATTTTAAGCATGCTGTAGTGGCACCTCATATTAAAAAGCCTAATCTAGATCCCTCAATTCCAAATAATTTTAGGCCCATATCTAAATTGGCACTTTTATCCAATGTATTGAAAAAATTATTATTTCTCAGCATACCTCATACTTAATTCAGTATATTTTTGAGGGTTATCAGTCAGATTTCAGGGAATTGGGCTGATTAGCAACAATGATGCATTAATATCAGTAAAGCTGCAATAATTACAGGCTAAACTCGAACATCAACAACACAATAAAACAAGCAAAAAAGAAGCTCAATCTTAGGAAAAAAGAAGAATCATATGGCAACTACCAACCTCATTTTCAAAGTAATTTAGGTTTATTTGTAATTTTATGTTAAAAGATCAACCAGATAAAAAAAGCCACAAAGAACATTCAAAGCCCTGAAGTTAGAACTGAACCTGGGTCCTATAAGACCAAAACTTTAACCACTAAGCTACCCCACCCAATTTTAAAGCCATAAAAGGGATTTGATGTGTAATTCACAGCCAAGTGGACTGATATACTTGCATTAAGGTCTGGAATGCATTTGGTTTCACTTGTGTTAGAGTTTAGATTACCCCACCAACCCATCACACCCACACAAATTACCTTCTCTAAGTCTTTTAGGACACAACTCTGCCACCAAAGATCTTCACACAAACGAAAATAGCATACATTTACTGTGTGCTATACTCCAATAAAAACAACTGATATAGACATTCAATATTACATTCAGCTTTAAAACGTATTAAGAATAATGCACACATCATTTTATAATCATTAACAAAGGCAGTGTGCATCATTTTTGATTACATTGTGAAATCTGCTTAATCTATCTAAGATTGAAGTGGGTCCAGAGCCTTCCTTAACAGTGTCAAGTGAAAGGCAGGAATTAACATTGCATAGGACACCAGTCTATCGCAGACTCCCCTACCTATTAGTGGAACACATTTTCTACTGCATATGCCATGTTTATTGTTCAGTAAAACACTTGCACTTCATATGGGTTGCATCATACTGTCTTTTATTCTGTTCATCTGTTCATAAGAATTACTTATAAATGGTTTGAAATGGTTTTGTTCAGCCTCTCTTGACTCACCGATAAGAGAAAAATCTCCACATATTAAATACTTTTTGACTCATCTTGATGTCTAGTTATGCAGGATGTCAAGTTTTTTGGGGTGCTCTCCTGTTCTTTGCTCTCTAGACTAAAAAAAAAACAATTTTTAGACCATTTTCAGATTATATTTTGTGCGGGATATTACTCCCTTACACTAAGGAGTAAAGCAATAGGTGTCCTCAGCAAAAATGATCAGAAGGATTTGATGTTGTGAATGCCATATCAAACAACCCCAGGGGTTTACCCCAGTGGGATACGAAGGGCCAAAATTACTTCTTTTTGCAAAACTTTGAAAAAATAAGGATCAGTATTATAAATATGTGGAGTACTGTTTTATGGTATTTCAATGTTGCTGATCATGAATATAATTATATTTTTGATATTCAATTCTTTATTATTGGTCCTAGCCGTTTAAGGGCTATTCCCAGAAGGTTAAAAATGATAAATTATAAGCAGGTATTGTTTTAGACCATATAAAGGTAAGTAATTATGATTATGATGTTATTTTTGATTGTTGATCCTTTATTAAGGATCTAGTTCTCTGTAGATATCTATCAGGTCTATTACAATTGAAATCATTAGCCTTTAAACATTTAAACTCAGGCAGACATTTTAATATTTCAAATATCTGATGGAATTGTTCTTGCTTATTATGTACTTCTTCCTCATATAGTAAATCAGTACACCTGTTATGAACACTCCAAATTACGGAGGCTTATGATAATTTAATCTTTTGGAGTTTTGATTTACTTTTCACGCAACATAATATTAAATGGCCAGGCTTGCAGTAGCAATAATCAGATAGATTACTGTATGTATCAAAATGAAATACTAAACATATTGGCTATGATAGAAAGCAGTTTATGCCTTTCTATAAATGCTCACTGTGATGGTGTAGGGCTTCTTGTATCCCTGACCCAAGACACAAGCGATTAGGCAATACCTCATTTCAAAATAAGTAATCTCTTCTTTCTTTAAACTGAACCTGTCTACAAATTACCAGATTGAGACCTCTTCTTCTCCTCTAGTTCAGGCAGTTCTTTGTCCTTTCAATACTCCCAACTCCAAGCTTCTCTTAAGCTGGACTCAGGAGTAGTTCTGGAACATTAGAATTGTGCTTCAGGAGCACTTCTGGGTCATATGCATAAGGACAGGGAAGCTGCCCCTAAAGAGTTCCTTCCAGTAACTGTGGAGGTCCCCAGCAGGGCTGTCCACTTCAACTATAATTCTATACATCCCTGTGTAATTTATACCAGAGAAATGCCTGAGGTGGGCTCCCACCTAGTGTACTTGGGGAACATATAACCTCCACTGTACATCCATTATATTGCTGTCCTTTCTAGGCAAGGTAACACCAATTATCCCAGCTGGCATTCTAAACATTACATGACAGTTGAAACTGCCTTCAGAGATCTTTTTTACATAAAGATCAGAGATGAAATGTGAGTCAGAAACCGATCTAAGTGCATAACCAAAAAGTCAGTCCTATCTTTGTCAAATCCTAATACACAAACCAAATAGCCCATTAAAAAATTACCAGAAATGCCAATTACAACATTCACTTTTACATTAGAAAATATTTTGCTGCAGCTGTTATTGTACATCTGTAACACTAAAGATAAGTCACACCAGCACAATTTTGCCACAATTTGAAATTCTGGGAGTGTGGTACTGTGCTTTTTCCTTGTCTTAACTTCCATAGTTCTGAGTCTGGCAAATGCGTACACAATATTTGCACATTTTGCTGGTGTCCATGTGAGTTTTCCTTTAGCATGCTGGTCTTGTTTCATATCTCATGAGTTAGGCTAATTGGTGACTTTAAATTGCTCCAGTGTGAAGGAGAATTAGACTGCTTTTCTATGCCGAGTTGCTTCCTGTCTTGCACTTTATGCTTCTGAGTTAGGCTCTAGGTGCTTATACACGTTAAAATGAAAATGGTTTAAAAATTTGATAAATGGGTGGAATTATGCTATAGGAGTGTTGCGTGGTATACCGGTATGGTACCAGCATTCTACTGATTTCATTATTGAAAATTAAAGGCACTGTGGTATAGTGGGTAAGACTTTGGATTTCAAACTCTGCAGTTATGGGTTCAAGTTCCGCTACTGACACTGTGCGACCATGAGCAAGTCACTGGACCTACCTGTGCTGCAATTGGAAAACCAAAAGAAATGTAACCATTTTTATCATAAATGTTGTAAGTTGCCATGGATAAAGGTGTCAGCCAAATAAGTAAATGTAATGGTAGTTTTCATGCACTTCACACTCAGTTGTTTGTTATCGTGATCGGAAGTCCAAAGGGGACAACACTGTTCTTTGAATGTATATATTGTCAGGCACGTGTGCATAGGGGAAACTTCAAGGCTCTTATAATGGTAATATCCCACCCCTCCATCTGCAGACTTGAAGATTGATGGCTTTACCACCACCAACATCACTTCCAGTGTTCATCCACCTGGACTTGCCTTCTGGAAGTCCTCAAAGCTGGAAGATCCACCATCTTAAGTCAGTTACAGCTGGACTCACACCTGTGAAGACGTTAACCCTTGTTAAAACATCCATTTATCTTGTTCCTTTCAAACAATTACATATGGTTCGCTACGTGGTGCCCCAAACCTTTATGCTGTTTTGTCTATTTACATACATACAATATTTATATATAATAAAAGTGCTAGCTGGAGGATCCAGTGGGGAAGTGTGCCACCCTCCCATGAGTGACTGTGTGGTCGATCAGAGAGGTGTGTGTCTTTGCAGACTGGGTAAACAAAGCAGTTGATGAGACTGGGGGAGTGGGTGAGTTATCCATTATTTTCTTCAGCATTGTTTTGGTAGTGGTGCTGTTGTCCAAAAGCTGGTATTAATAACAAAGTCAACATTTTAGTACTGATCTAGCACTCTACCTCAGTATGACCTAAGTGTCATTTACAGAGCCTTAAAAGAATGCAGTGATGCTGGAAGTGACTTCCATTGAGGACTACACTTGTTTTATGACAGATGAAGGCAGAGGGTGTTCCATTCCTTTGATCATAAATGGTGGTGATACAGTACTTGACTACGCATCATTCTGTGTTATGTAAAAGTGGACTTTTTTATCATACATTGGGGGCTCAAAAGCCCTAGAACTCCAGTTTCCATGCCAATGATAGTGTTTGAGGTTAGTCAGCTTATTATTTAAACCACCTTCATCAGTTCCCCACAAAGCTGGAAGTCTAGTTTCAGCAAATTTCATTACAACAACTCATATCCTTGTTTTTTTTGTAATGTTTCTAATTTCATTTAAATTGTCACAGTTTAGACAGAAGTAAAAATTAGTCAAGATTTCATTTATGCTACAACAATTGTAGGCTTTAGTACCTGCAGTTTAGGCAGCTGTTCTACCTGACACAGCAGCACCATTGAATGAGGGGACAAGCAGCTGTCTGCACACGTAACAAATGGTCATCGTCAGCTGTGCCTGGACATTTGTGCTTCAAGAACCAGCACAGTGCTGTATTTGTAGTTTTCTGCCTATTATAAGGGCATCTGTGTTAGCAAAGGAGTTTCTGCTAACTGCAAAAAAAAAAAAATAAAAGTCAAATGTCCAATACAAAACACAGCTGACCTTTTACCCCTGGAAGTCACTTTTACTTTCACCAGCTTTCTCTTAGATGCTAAAAGGGGCACATTTATTCTCAGAGTGAATGAATCTTAATAGTGGCGTGATCCAGTTGAAAAGGGACTCTTCAGAAAGTTTCAAGTTTAAGTCTGATAGCAAATTTGGTTCAGGTTAAATTGCTCTATGGATCTCATGCGGCAGAATTTGAAAGGTTTATTGCTTCAAACATCTCTCTATATATAAACTGATAAACATGTCTGTGTAATGTCATCTCACATCCACAAGAGGGAATTTGGATGACCAAAGGCAAGTGGCTGATAGTAAACCATGTGTTGTTTGTCTGTGTGTCTGGGTGTCACATCATCCAGCTTCCACAATGGGGCTGGAATGTCTGACAAAGATAGGCAACAAATCGTACAAAGAATCCGGGATATAAAGCATATCCAGTGAACAGAGGTTTGTAATAACACAATGTGATTGATACAGACAAATTTACCATTGTACCGTTAAACCCATTTTAATAAACTGCCATTTCACTATGCTAGTAATAAATATTAGAAAATTAGGAAGTATACTATTGGATATTGAGCAAGGGCTAATGATTGAGGAAGTAAAGCTTTGCTTAACAATAAAAATGACTTTAGTTAAATGTTTTCTGATAAAACCATAATTGGGCAGTTATGCTAATCTGAGTGTGGCACTGATGTGTCAGTGATTCAGTCCAGCTAATACAAATCCTGTGCCTAGTTCCCATCTCCAAGGAGTTTGCAGATTCTTCCTTTATGGGGTTTTCTCCAGATACTGGTTTTCTTTCCAAATTCCCAAATATACATTTTCTTAGCTATTTGGCAGTTCTTAAATTGTCCCAGTGTGAGACTGCACACACTGCTCGAATAGGCTTAGGTGATATTAAAGTGAATTAAGTGGGAGAATGTTATTTTATAACAATCCATCCATTTTTTAATACATTTATCAAGGGCTATAGAAGCCAATTCTTTGTAAAGCATACACACCCATTCACTGTTATATAGAATCTCTGCATTTAATCTAATGTGAATCTTTTGAAAGAAGAGGAAAACTGGATTGCATGGAGAAAGCACCATGTTTGCATGGAACAGCAATGTGCAGACTTTATACAGAGAGTAAATGTGCCTGAGATTCAAACTTAGGATTCTGCATTTGGGCTAACCACTGCACCACTGTGCTGGCTTGACTATGATACTGTGTTAATGAAGCCATTAGTTTCAGAAAAAAAAGTGTAATCTATGGCTTAACATTGTTTTTCTTGCTCCCTGCTGGTTTACTTTTAAACTCAATTCCTAGCTTCTGCACAACATCTTTCCTGTAAATACAAAGTAATTGAACAATATATATATAATAATTTAATGGAAAACTAAGGCTTTAACAATAATATTTTAGCAACCTTTAGTAATATTAAAGGTCAGTTTTTCAATGGTTTAACTTTGAAAAAGTAGAGATCAATTGTACAATTCTCAGTTTCAGAAGAATATTTTTTCATATTCATGTCATCCAATATGGTCCATCTATCCTTTATCTATCATTCTTAAGCAAGTTCATGGCTATGGAGAAGTCAGCTCTCAGTGGGGCACTTAACCTTAACCCTGATCCAATGTGGTATAAAGCTTAGCAAATATGCATCAGGAACATAGAGAAGAATCATTCTAGAATTTAGGATGGGTAGCAGGAAGCAGTTCAAAGAGGTACATCTTCAGTGCATAAATATGTTTATGTGAAAAACTTCAGAGTAATGCTTGCACACTGGGTACAAGCCCCTATAGAGTGAGGAATGTGGCACCAGTTGCCATTGATCCTTGACTGTGGGTGGCTCTGCTTCTTTTCAGATTAGACATTTTAATAAAAAATGGCTTTACAAAATGTCAAATGCAATTAGTACAAAGATGAGATGGTGGGAGCGGAGTATGGCTTGTAGCTGGAGGAAAGGAAATCTGTTACTGTGCTTATGGTATTTGTTTGATTTGTTCTGTCTCAATGGTGTAGTCCTGCATACTACCCAGCCCTTTGTCAGACAGCATGGTATAATGGATAAGTTTGTTAATAAAAAGACTACTGCTGCCTTACAGCTCTGGGAGACCAGTATGACCACTATCTGCATTGATTCTACAATTTCTCCTCAGACATCTGTGCATGGATATTTCTCCAGGTATTTTTCTTTCCTCCCACATTCTAAAGATAAGTACAATCAGTTAATTACCAAAGCTAAATTTGCCCTGTTTGAGAGAATGTGACTGGCATCTTGTTCAGGGTCTGTTCTTCCCTTTTGTATGATACTGCAGGAATACACTCTGATCTCCACCACTACCAGAAAATGCTAAGCCCTGTACATGAATGAATTAGATGTCCTGGAAAGGCAGCTAGGGATTCCAGTGTAATAGTAACAGTTGATATCTGGAGGGACACATGAAAGTTTTTTCTCAGGAGACAAAGTATAGTAGTACTAGCAGTGGTCAGGAATGATTGTGAGAGACCGAGTCCATAAGATGTTGTGCAATAGTTGGTCCCAGGTCCTTGTTGTTCTTTTAAATGTGAAGACAGGCAAGAGATCAGTCCTAAACCTCAAGGTCTCCTCAAATGGAAGCAACATCAAACTCTCAGCCCCTTAAAAGCATTGTCAGTGGTACAGGGTCAGCCTTATTCAGGTTCCCATGGGGCAATCCTCTACAAGGAAATCTAGCCTGGTATACTCATAGCCAAAGAAGGATGGACATTGACATGAAAAGTGATTTCAGAGCAGCACCGAAAGTGACTACATGAGTGTTTTAAAAGATACCTCACAGCCAAGCTATAATTTAGCCCCGCTGCACATTACATGACTTCTAGTCAGTGGGAATGTCAAATTTGACAATTGCAGTTGCTGAACTCATCACCAGAGGATGTTAGATTACATGACTGAAACTCACAGGGCATGACAAATTACACAAATCTGTGATGACTTTCCAAAGTATCACATGCTCACCTCTTTCTCTGATAGCTAATAATATGCTGTGGTTCAGCAACAATCTTTCTTTTTTCTTTTTTCCTTTCTGTCATTGTACATAAAACATGAGACATCAGACGGACAGTATTCTGTTTGCAAGGCTCAACACCTGAGTTCCTTATTCCTTGTTGATTCATCATATGCATTGCACTTTTGGCTAAATGCTCACTAATTCTAAACTCTCACAAACATAGAGCAGGCAGTGGTATGCTTGGGGGGCTGAGGGGGCGATGGTCCCGGACATCCGTATCTGGGGGGGGCATCCAATCCAAAGAGTGTTGCTTTCTAGGAGAGCCCTGTTTTGAAAATAATTTAAATTTAATATGAACAAATTTAAATTATTATAGCTCATTCTCAGTGAAGCACTATGACTTCTAAGCACTAGAAGTGCTCGCACTGGGCCTGACCAGAGTAAATCTGAGTTATGTTATAATTCTTGCATGTACAGGAGTTCGGTCGTGTTTCCTTAATCGTGGCTTTAATCAGCATTGAAAAAGAATTCTTCACAGATGATGTAAACAATGAAAGTAGTACAATTGTTTTTGGGGAGGAGATCTAATTTGGGGAAACAAACTTAAATGAATATTTAATTTGAATAAAGTGTTCATTTCTTTTTTAATTCGCCTTTCTTTATCATTTTCATATACCTTCTTTACCATTTGCTTTGACAGCACCTCACCATAGGGGACTTACAATCAAGGAGTTTTCTCTGGGCATTTTCCAGCCTCTGCATGCCACTAAGAGCAGGACCCTACAACTTAAGAAAAAATCTGTCAGGGCAAGTCATATACTGATCGGACAGAGCTGCTGGATATGTCACACTACACAATGGGTGTCACGAGCACACTGTGTCTCCCTCATCCTTGCTAAGATCATTGAAATGAAGACCATGATTGAGAATCACTGAGAGTTTTGGGCAATGCATCATTGGAGGAGGAGGAGAGAAAGAAAAATGGCAGGTGAGCAAGTGAGCTGTTTGTGGTACTTGGTATTGTAGGCACATTGTAGGCAAAGGTTCAAGACCTATTTAGGTAGGTCTAGAAAAAAACAGAGTGAAATGACATCTGTGTATTTGCGATTTATCTTTATTTATGCATTTTTTGTGTGATCTGTTTTAAATTCTCAGGGAGAAACGACACCACAGGAGCTCCTTCGCTGTGTTGTATGTATTTGTGGAAATTGCTCTTATTGAATGTTCTCCTAGAAGAGATAAAAACACTTTGGTGCAATACTTGCCCCTACCTTTTTCTGCTCAGTTTGCCTGCTGCTTACTTTGATCTGTCAATTTTCATATACAAATGTCTAAGATGTTCACTTGACTCCCTCTATCTCATGTTTATTAAAACTCTAAATCCAAACTTGAGAGCTCATCCTGGCAGCCAATGACTTCTTTCAAGCGCCCATGCTCCATTTATTTATCCTTTCCTGCTTTAGTGGCTGAATTGCACTTTAAGTCAATGCCAGTTTATTGTCATGTGTTTCTGGAAGAATGCTAAGGTAGACAAAATGCCACAACATTTTTACAAATAAAGGCAGATAAATTGAAAAAATAAATACTAAAAGAATGCAAAAGTGCTCCATTTTTCCACTTGATAAGAACTGACAGCTGAGTCTGAGTGTGACGCTACAGGAACTGAATCTGACACTCTAGATAATGAAGCACTAAAAGTGGAAAAATGAGTCATAACCTCAGTAGAAGAATTGTTGTTTTACAATTAAATCATTCTTGGCTAAGAAGCAAATGCCTGATATTGAAGATGAGAGTGACTGGTCCCAAATTTCATTACAATGTGAGGGAGGCCAAAGTAAAGGTAATTAACAGAAGACAAACCATAAAACAAACTGTCAGCTTTATAGTCACCATTTCCACTGGTTGAGTGTTAGCCATTCCTACTCTTTCAATTGATTTAGAAACATAAAACAGCCTATAATTAATCTAAGATCTGTTGCCACATCAGAGGTGTTCATATCTCCTTATAGCAAACTGGTATTCTTTAATCTTTAGTGTAAAGCAGAATAAAGGGACTGAACTCCACTAAAATGACTGAATGTGTATAAAACCTGGCATGATTTTTTGGCTGGGGATAGCTGCAAAGAAGGAGAGGCTGTACCTTTGAGTGTTGTAAGAATGGCAGGGGCACGTTTTGTCACATTTGATTCCATACACCCCCTCCTGACATTGCCTGATCTCACAGTATTCGCCAGTGTAGCCAGGTTCACAGAGACAAGCGCCGTTCACATGGTAGCATTTCCCTCCATTGACACACTGACACGTCTGGGCACAGTTAATGCCATATGATCCAACTGGGCATTCATCCTGACACCTGTAAGAAGACGGATGGAAATCAAGGAATTAGCAAACAGACTCTCAATTATTTACAGCCCATTGCAGTTTGCAGACTGGCTACACTCCATAATGATGACTATTGCCATGAATTATATTTTTCCATACAGCTGCTTCTCCACTAGAAACATTGACAATGAATTAAAATAAAACCAAATTAAAAAAAAAGAATCAAGGTTACATTTGTATGCATTACTCACTTTTAAATGTAAGTTATACATGAAAAAAATGTAATTAATGAAAAGAAATTAATTAAATCAGTAACTACTAAGAAATACTAGAAACAGTGTATATAATGAACCTAATAAAACATTCTCAGACTTCCTAAATCAAAACCAATGTCGCCGGGGGGCTGGAGTCTATAAGAATAGCACCAGGTGTAAGGCAGAAGCCAGCCCTGAATGGGCCATCACTCCAACACAGAGATCCCTTGCACACACTTTCAACTGAGGCTCAAAATTAGTGTCTCCCATTAATCTAAGTAGCAAATATTTGGGAATGTGAGAGGAGAAGCACAGTGCTCGGAGAAAAACAGAACATACCAACAAATTTTATTGGGTTGTGGAGTCAGTAAGTATTAAGTGTTCACATTAGGAACTAACTGATCATGCCATAGAAATGGAACTAAACACCTATGGCCCACCAAGCTGGCATCGCCAGCTTAACCTGACAAAGACAAGTGTGGGACATAAGTTCATGGCACACAGGTTTTATTTTTTTCCCTGTTCCCCACAGGTATAACACAGTCCCAGCACAGCACAGCACAACACAATACAACAAGTCTCTTCACTCTTTTCTTTCTCCTCCTTTACTCCTCAGGTCAAGCTTCGTCACTCCTCCTCCCTACTCTGACTCCCCGAGTAGTGGCTGCTGCCTCCTTTTATAACGCTCCCCAGGTCCTTCCAGCGTGGAGGTGTCCCGGAAGTCAGGAAGCATAGCACTTCAGTTAGTGAAAAATAGAGAAGCCACCTACTACTTTTGTTCTTTTATTTCATTGAGGCAACTCTGATGTAACATTTGACATGGATAAATCAGTTCATATACTAATTCATATACAAAAAATCTTAAAATGACTTTGTCAGAGCAGTCCGATTATCCCAGAGCTTATTGGCGTATAGTGTAGACGTTGTTCTATTACCTTTTTCAGAGGGTTTAGCTATGTTTAAAAAAAGGCAGTCACTTCACTTCATATAACGCATACAGGAATTGTCATGCATGCGCGTCACTCAGTCATTTTCCATTCTCAGCTGAGTTATGTAGTACCACTCTGAAGTGAGAGGGGGTGCTGTCACTAACCTTGTAACCTGTTTCTGTCTCCACAGCTCAGAGAAGATGCCCAGTGAGAGCAATTGATTCCATCCCATTCTGAGCCTGATCCTATAAAGTCGGATATTAATCAAGCCAACCTAGAGGACAGAGCTCCACAAGAAGCAAAGACCCGTTCATTTGAGCAATGATGTTACTAAAGGGAAGGCTACTGTCTATATTTTCAATTCCCTAGTGACATTGTTCATTTATTTTGTTTTTCTGTTGAAAGGATTAAACAGGACTACTCAATTGACTCAATCAACATTTCATCCTACCATTCATAATTCAAAACAGGGAATAAATGACTGATTTATATCACTGCCAGTGAAAATGTTTAGTGGAAGCTATAGTAATGCTGGCAGAAATAAATTCTTGGGGTGCAACATGGGGATTTAATGATTTCTGAAAGCACAATATGAATGGTCACTTAACTTATGCCCCAGAGTAAGAAATAAAGCAGTCAAAATATAATCAATGCAGTTTATTCACCTTGTCTTAAATAGTATTTTTAAATAATGTTTTTCAAATGAGCACCAGCATCTTATGTATAAACGTTTATGTGTGGAAGTACTGTATGTGTGTCTGTCTGGCCCAGAAGTGAGAGGTGGAGCCCTTACCCAGGCTAAGGAAACAGAAAACTCGTTTAGCTGGTAATAACACAAGCGGGGCCAGCACATCAGCAAAACAAAACCTCAGAAGAAAGACAAAGTCGCTTAGCCATTAAAATTGGCAATACGGTATCCCTTTTACTTTTCCTCTCACTGCTAATACACAAGCGAGGCCAGCACATCAGCAAAATGAAACCTCCAAAGAAAGACAAAGTCACTTAGCCGCTAACATCGGCAAAACGGTATCCCTTTTACTTTTCCTCCCATCGCTGATGCATAAGCGATACAAGCATGTCAGCAAATGGAATTCTCCTAGGAGAGAGTTTATATGGGTGATAAAATAAACCTCGATGAATAATTTGACACTCAAATTTAAAAAATTCAATGGTACTAACTGACATTGTGCTGAATGTTTACTGCTTATTTCAAACTTTTGTTATTTTGTGATGTTCTTACTATTCTCAGTGGTCCAAAATTGTCCTTCACACTGCCACTAAATTTAAATTTACTGACCAACTTTAGAATTGTGTTAAGAGAAGAAATTCTTTGATGGTGAAGCCTGATAAACTTAATGCAACATTTTCTGTACACTCCAGTTATAGAAGTAGATACAATATATAGCGAATTTGTGATGATGCACCAACCAGTTGTCCATGCCCACTGAAACTGCTTTTAGTAAACAGCACTCCCATGGTACTATATATACTGCACCATATTCACTCTCCTTCACAACATCCTGAAAATTGTCACATTCTTGTACCACATGCATTATTTTCATGAACTGACTGACTGACAAGCAATTTAAAACTAGTGCCTTCACCTCACAAGCTCATCTGTCATTCTTTTATCTCTCTCCTTTTCTTATTTGTGTGTTTGCTTGTCAGTCATCTCAGTTTGATTGCTTCACAGATTGTGAGAGGAGAGATGTTGCCGTAGGGAGTATTTAGATTTTTCTTCCATAGAAATGAAAGCTCTCTTCAGTCCATAAATGGCATGTTTTAAATATTATACAATAAATAGTATACTAAAGAGAGGACGGTACATCACTTGGCACTGAATTTGTGCTAGGATTAACTTGGATAATTTTGCTTCACAATAATGTGGTGATCCAACACAAACATGTTTATGACCCCATTTGGGTCACAACCCATAGTTAAAAAAACACTGCTCAACTGTATGTACTGTATAGATTTTTTATTGCTTACAAGTTTTATTGTTACTGCCACCATCTCACTCTCTCTCTATTATATATATAAGTGTATATGTATATGTATATATGTGTATATATATATATATGTATATATGTGTATAGATATATATATATATATATATATATATATATATATATATATATATATATATATATATATATATATATATATGAAGTGATAAAACGTCTGTCCATCCAACATCTGTGTTTTAATTTCATCTGGCATCAACAAGAGAGTAGGAATGTCCGATGAACACAGACAGGTGGTTGACATAAGATAGTAAGCCTTGAGGCATATGTGCATGTGTTCAGGGTCCACAACAGTGCTAAAATTTTCGATGAACAAAGGCCAAAAGATGCACAAAGAAAGAACAATGAAAGATATGAACAAAGATTCATAAATGATTTATGAGCTTGAAACAGACTTAGCATTTTACCATTAAGCCCATATGATAGTAGAGTAACGCTTTATTCATTTTGGAATATTTATATTTTATTAATTTTTCATTTATAATACTTACACACAGACTGGTGCCATTTTCTTTGTAGTATGAGTGCAGCCATAATTTTTTATCAACTGAGTCCATTACTAGTCTAACATTTGACCGATGTCACGTGTTACTTAACCTTGCTTTCTTAATTTTTTTTTACCCTAATGTTTGGCCCTTGTTTTGAGTTTTGGCTCTTGGTTTTCTCCTTCTGAATTTTTTTTTTGGTATCATACCAGTTCCTCTTTCTTTTTACTTGAGCTCTGGATTTTCCTTAAAGCATGCCTTTTGTTGCTTCACCAAAACACATTTCTCCTCCTCACAAGTTTAATCAGGCATTACAATCAGCTAGGTTTTGGTTCTATCAGCACACCAAGGTTTGTGTGGATTGCTTAACTCCATACTAAGGACTGCTGTAATACGTAAGTATAAAACATTCCATGCACAACAAAAAAATCTACTAGTAAAGAAACGTCTTCTGAGCCACAGTGATCACAGGTTTCATTTCTGACAAATGATTAAAATTCGAAATTAATTTCTATAATTACAAAAACACGTGATTTATTAGGTGGGATGGCACAGTGCGTATAATAACAATAATGTGGACTATTTCTGGAGGCTCAGCCACCATTCAGTACTGCCTGCAGCTACTACATTTTTGCTCCAGTTTATTAATTTGCCATGAAGGTTGCACCGGTTCTTTCAGTTTCTTTCAATTATGTGGTACAGGGTGTGCTTGGCTTAGAATAGCTATAAACCCCATATTTATTACCAGATTAAATAAAATTAGTCTGAAGTGTACAATTATGGTTTAGTAAAATCTCAGTATACAGTATATGCTGAATTAAAAAAAATCTTTAAAAATGTATTTTAAAAGGGTCAAGAAAGAAAGTACAGAGATAAGAGTCACAGAAAATAAATGTTGTTTGTTTGTTTGTTCTTTTTTATAAATCCACCCATAAGCATCTGGTCTTCGTTTTAAACTGTGCAATAAAAGTGTACTTATGGTAAGTGAAAGTTTAATCATAGCTTGGCAAATAGCACAAACTACTAGACATTTTCAATATGGAAACCATTAAGAAAAATGTAGCTTTTCTGATAAATGCATATCAGGAAATTTAAGCAATGGCTGCCAGATTTGCTTTGTTTGTTCAAAGCCTACAATAATGAAAGCTTACTTCCATCTAATAAAGCCATTGTCAGTAAAAAGACAATGTATAAAGTTATTGCTCAAGTTGATGAGTGGCTTTTAGTGTTTTCAGTACTACACTATTTTAAAAGTGATGAGTCAAACCAACGGATGAGAGACGTGGAAGTGGTGGAAGTTGGACCCTCACACCCAAGTGCATATGCCATGCTGAAGATGAGTCACAGGTGCTGCACATTGAAAGGAAAAATATAATATTATATTTGAAGATGGTGAAACATTTCTCTGAAGCATTATTTATTACCCTAGATTGACATCCCATGGCAATGTTTAGCAGCAAATGCAGAAACATTTCCATATTTGTCAGATTTACTGGAATATGAAAAATATATTCTTGGAGGCATCCATTTCTGCACAAAACAAGAAATCCTGCCTCTGTGGCAGTCTCCCAGAGACATCTCCAGAAATAACACTGCGGATGAAATAGGAAGATTTCCAGATATCTGGCAATGTGTCATCGACATGGCTGAGTGCTACACAGAAGAAAAATAAAATGCGGAGGTTTGTGCTTTTATACACAAATCTATAGCAGTGTTGCCTATAATTATCTAATGATCCTTGTAATTACAATCGTCTCTACCAGCAATTTTATCAGATCTTATCCTTTTTTATTGTATTTCATTCTCTTTTTTTGTTTCACTTATTCAGAGACTTATACAAGGAAGGAACTATGGTGTATCAGAGAAAATGAATTATCATCTTCGCAAACCAAGCCTTTCATTTGCACTGCTTACAGGAATTGATCAAATGAACGCACTTCAGACTCTTCAATTATTGTGACCATATAAGCCACTTATATATAGCATGCTAAAAGACTGATTTTCTTCTGAAACCATTGAAATATATTTTATCATCATATTTATTCTCTTAGCAGATGAGTTGTAACCTGAAATAATTTGCAAAATTTTTTGTATGATATGTTTTGAGTGTAGAAGTATCCTCATCCATACTTCTGCTTAGCTGAATTCACCAGGTCACCTCAGTAAGTACTTGTTGATCCTGGTCTTAATGCGTCAGTGCAATAAAAGGCACAATTTCCTTTGTTTCAATTTGATCTGTTTTGATCTCATTCATCAATATGCTGGTGTCATCTAAGACTGATAATGCAATCACCAGACAGTTCCTATTATGAAATATAAGGTCAGGATTCCTGGAACTAATAACTCTTTATAGTGAGCATTCATCAGACTCATGTGCATAACGGTCATAATGTCTTAACTTACACATTGAATTATTTTGTTATCATGCCATTTGTCAAAGGTTAAGATTTTGACTTACTTAAATTTTGCCCAGTGAAGATATTTAGACACCTTGCAGTTTTGATTGTAATGTAAATTGTAGCAGAGTATTCCCTATGACAGTAATGCCAATTAATTACAGTACACAGTTGCTATTTCATTCATTAGGGTGCTTGCCTAGTGTTACTATGTGTTCAGTGCCAGGCCATAAATTGCTTTTACAGGACTTTCAGATTGTTCTTAGCCCAATATTTTATGACCAGTTATTAGTGAAATTATAATTAATGACTGTCCTTTTAAAATTACAAAAGAAATGATTACATAATGAGAAGTTGCTTTTCAATTGCTATATCTATTATTATTATTGCTAGGGGGCTCTGCCCCCTGCTCACTTCACTTGTCAACCCGCTGGGGTGGGCTCTGGGCCCCTGCTATCTCACGGCTAAGCCTCTCGAATGGCGTTGGGCAGTCCTCCATTAGAAAATGTGATTCTATTGAAAGAGATGGTATACAGAAGAGTATGTGGGGCACAGGAGGAAGACGGTTTGGTCCTTAGTTATTATAGATAGAAAATCAGTTACTGGAGTGTTTCACTATAACTGTCTCTTTTAAATACCAATGAATAACAGAACATATAAAAAGTAGAAGTAAAAAAGTAAAACATAATAAAAAGTAAATAAAAAATTAAATTACATTAATGCCTCATCAAAAACAATATTATGAATTACTTTATCATCCAACTTAAATTCTATAAATGTTGCTTTTTTGCATTTCTGTTTGCATATTGTTCGGGACATTTTTCTCTTTCTCATTTATCAGACAATTCACTTTGTACTTGATGTGTATTATATGCAGCTGGTTTTTATTCATTTTCTTTTTTTTGACATTCATTATCAGTTCTTGCCACTCTATTTCTATTGCGTTCTAAAATGTAATGCTCTTCAATAGGTAAATTGCTTTTCTGCCTTGCCATTATAACTGACTGCATTGAAGGGCAAATTAGCAATGAGAGTTCCACGGGGTGGAACTCACAGAGGATGTGTGCAGTAGGAGTAATAATTGGGTGAGCCGTGTGGAGGGGAGTGGTCAAGGCTGAATAATGTGAACACAACGGAAAATGTTTTTAATATAACAGAAAGATCATTATATCAGGATTAAAATGAATAGGCGTTTATTTAAGTATGAAACATTTTATCTAATTTCCCCTACTCTTTTTTTAATTCTCCCTTCAATACAATTTTAATTACTGTTTTCAAATATGTGGCAGGCTATTAAAAATCACTTTAGAGAGTTATTTGCTTTATTTCCTATATTAGCTGGAAATTTTCTCTAATTTTATGGCATTACAATACATACTAATGCCAAATTGTCTACATCTGTGTATGCATTTTAATAGATGGTGCCATAGCAAACCCTACACTGAAGTTAAGTCTGTGTCTTGTGTTTTTATTAAAGACAGAAACAATAAACTGCCTCCCAGAAACAGAAAAAAGCAGAAAGAGAAGGCGAAGGTCTGAATCCAACATGGTTATGTTTCATGGGGTGCACTGTCAGCTTCTGGCAGATCTGCAAGGCGGAATGTTTGGCAATTAGGAGATGGAAAAGAAAAGGTACATTTAGTTTGGAAAATGTGTTTGGAATTTCCATGTAACCATGCATCCATCCTTATTCTAAACCCAATTCATCTCAATTAAGGATCACAGGGGTGAAAGGCTAAAAACAAACAGCATCAGGGAGAAGGCAGGGGCCATGCCCAATGCAAGTCTTTAGTGAATTTCTCTTATACGTCAGGTTCCATTGATAAAACTGAGCTAATCTAGATTAAACTTTCATTGTTATTACTGTTATTATTAGTTTTGCATGTAGATTAGCACATTTAAGTATGAATTTCTCTGTACTAGGTACACATGGCAATAAGGAACAATTATTTTTTTACCAAACAAAGGAACATGTTACATGTTTACCTAAGATGAACCCTGAATGAATAAACCATCCAACATAATTCCATGTATAATCCCTCCCTGTCTCAAGAAACTAATGCTCCTTTTTCTTTGCCACTATAATCCTTCAATCAAATATTCTGAAGAAAAAAGGATATCACTGCTTGTAAATCTGCTGCATTGAGCAGCCACTTTGTTTCATATACTTTTTTTACAATTATTCAGCAGTGGTGTGTCAAGAAACACTACTGGGGCTCCTTTATACCAACAGCAATATACCTGCATAATGCCTCACCTATTTTATGTATTTATTTATTCAAAGAGCTTCTGTAAAAAGCCAAATTTCACCCTAGGGACATATAAAGTTCTATCTATCTATCTATCTATCTATCTATCTATCTATCTATCTATCTATCTATCTATCTATCTATCTATCTATCTATCTAACTAATTTAAATCACATAAATCATATACTGTAGTTAGCAGTGTCCTCTTCACATCTGCTGTCTCTATTATATGTTCTTCAAAACTCTGCTACAAAAATCATCGCACATGCTCACAGCACTCCAGTGAACACATAACATTTGTTCTGTCCAGTCCTTAGTAGTTCCATATGGTTCTAGTATTATGTTTAAAATACTGTTGTTAATTTATAAAACATGTGACTTTTGTTGTGCCAGACTACTGTATTTCTCTTTCTGCCCAATCCAGTTTACTAATCCCAGCAATGCTGTTGTGCGCTCAAAAAATCTATGACTGAATCTGCAGTTCTATTTCAGTTAGAATTACCTTGGTATTAGATCAACTTACTCCATCCAGTCTTTTAAAAGCCAGCTTTAAAAGTTAACATTCATTAATAGAAAAAGTAAAAAGTTAACATGCATTACCCTTTCAGCTCAACCTCTCTGTTCAAGTATTTATAACATAATTATGCATCCTACTTTATGTTATTCATTCCACGTCTTTTAGCGTTGTGTATTTTATTCCTAAATGCTTGATATGTTGCTAGGTGGCAAGTGGCATATAGGATAATTCTACAGCCTTACAACTTCTTAGGACTGTATTTACAGTAAATCCTGCACAGTTGCTGTATCTGTGGAGGTTGCACATTTTTCCTCTCTCTGTTTTTGTCATTTCTCCAGATGTTTCAGTTTTCCTCCCAAATCCCTAAAGACATTTGTTTTAGGTTAACTGGTGACTCTGAATTAGTCCAGTGGAGATGTGTGTGCCCATGATGGACTGGTACCTCATCCAGAGTTGCTTTCTGTCTTGCACCCACTATTGCTCCATGTGACCGTGAAAGTGAATTAAGTATTTGCTACATGAAAGGATGAGTGGGTGGACAAGTTGCCTTAAATGACCTTGAGTTAGCAGGGCTGGTCCAATCTTAACTTATATGCTATATAACGGGACAACACTAGCCAGCTTCCCATTTGCAGAAATGTCATTAGTTTACTTTCTTGTCTAAAAAATACATGTTAGGAGTTTGTAGAAGTAATTTGTAGCTTCTTTGAGGATTCCAGCATACATTTCAACCAATGCCTTTAGTCTTTTATTTATACATTCTTTTATTTATTTATCACTCTCTACAATCTCAAAAAATCATTCATTATGACCTAAACATCCCCTATAGCTTTTACAAATGTTAGCTAATTAGATTAAATTAAATTAGATAAACTTTATTAATCCCAAGGGGAAATTCAGATGTATACAGCAGAAGAAACTTAAAAAATACAGATGCACACTTACAGTGTCAATCATACAGCCAATCAATCAATAAAGCAATTAATCAATCAATAAATAAAAATAAATATATTGTGCAGAAATTTCAAAATTAACTTAATGAATATTGTCGGGGGGAAGCATTGAATGGGGCGGCATGGTGGTGCAGTGGTAGCACTGCTGCCTCGCAGTAAGAAGACCTGGGCTCGCTTCCTGGGTCCTACCTGCATGGAGTTTGCATGTTCTCCCCGTGTCTGCGTGGGTTTCCTCCTACAGTCCAAAGACATGCAGGTTAGGTGCATTGGCGATCTGAAATTGTCCCTAGTGAGTACTTGGTGTGTCGGTGTGTGTACCCTGCCCGGGGTTTGTTTCCTGCCTTGTGCTCTGTGTTGGGTGGGATTGGCTCAAACAGAGCCAATCCCTGTCAACTCTGTACACCCCGTGACTCTGTAGTTAGGATATAGCGGGATGGATAATGAATGGATGGATGGAAGCATTGAATTGCCTGATAGCAGTGGGCAGAAAAGACCCCTAGAGGCGCTTCTTAGCAAAAGCCTGTGTATAAAAGTACTATGAGAGAGGGAGGGGATGGAGCAGATCTTTCATGATGGCAGCCAATTTTGCCACCATCCCCTTTTCCACAACAGCTTCCAGGGTGTCCAGGGTTTGCCCTGTGCTGAAGCAGAATTTCCTGATAAGTTTGTTCAGGCATTGTGTATCTTTTGAGCTCAATTTGCTTCCACAGAAGACTGCAGTGTAGAACACCACACTGGCTACTATGGACTGGCAGAACATTTCCAGCAGCTTGCAGCATACACAAAAGACCCAAGCATCCTTAACAAGTACAGCCTGCTCTGGCCCTTTTTGCACAGTACCACTTTGTTGTCAGACCAGCCTAGTTTGCTCTCTGTATGAACCCCCAGGTACTTGTAGCTGTGAACCACTTCCATGTTCTCCCCCTGAATGATGGCTGGTCCTGGTGGCTCCTCTGCCTTAAAATAAGCAATGTTCCATTTTCCACTGAATTATTTCATTACAGGTGCTTACTGTTTGCAACTCACGTATCAGGACATGGCTTACTACCATGGTCACAGGCCAGGTTTTATAGGAAAAATACCGGCATTTGCAAAGACAGATGTTACTGCATGAAAACTGCAGAACGGAAATTGTTACGGGATGACTGGCAGTTTGTCAAAAGCCGATTTTAAACATGTGTTAAACATGTTTTCCCTCATTTGTTTTAATTTATGGAGCCAGTAAATTTCAGCTCGGATCTTTTACAAATCACTAATGACTGAGAAAATTCACAAGCTGCAGCACACAGTGATTCATGCTAGATATTTTAGATCATAACACAGTAAGCCCATTTTTCAGTCAGTAACTTATTTTTAGGAGTTCTAATATCTTTTTAAGTAAGCTCTGGAAATGATGATGCACTTTTTGTTCACTGTATTCTTTGCATCAAGAGGACTGTAAGTCATTACTGGTACCCACATGTGTCTCCAGCTGGTTCAGTGCCATGCGACGAGGCGATTGTAGAGGACAATTTTTGCCCAGTAATTAAAATAATCAGTCTGGCTCCACTCGGTTTGTTTAAATGATAGCTCCAGGACAGGACTTGCACAAATAATACAACTTGTCTGTGCAGTATATGATGATAAGTTACAGACATACACAGTCCATTCAGCTTACTCTTTAGAAAACAATATATTTTGTTGAATTGAAATTGCAGCATACATGGTAAATGGATAAATGCCACCTTACACTAGATACTTTTAAAGTAGCCTAAAAAAAGTATCTTATCATGTTTAGACCTTCAGTGATTTAATAGTGTTGTTATGCATAATGATTGAGCATAAAGCTGTAGTACCTCCTGTGTGGAGTTTGAATATTCTTCCCTTGTTTATGTTGGGGTCTCTACTTTCTTCCCATATTATATTCTTTCATCTGTTGAGTCATGATTGATATATGAGAACAGGCCATTCAGCCCAACAATCTTGTCAATCTTATTCACCTAAGTTCTCCAAAATTACAACTGAGTCTAGAAGGTCCTTAAATTAGCAAAATTAGCCGTCCTCCGTGGCTTCGCCCGCGTAGAAGTGAAACAGGACAGTGAGGAAGGCCCTGCCTGGCTCCCTACTCCTGACGTCATGCTTCTCCCTCCCCTTAGCCCGCAGCCTCTTGGATTAGTGTGAATTTATCGTTCCTGCAAGCGAACTATGATTCTTAGCGTGATGAGAAAAATCAAAAAATCAACTGGAATGTTCAAGCAAATTCTAGAAAAAAGCTTGATTGTTAAGTATTTCTCTTATTCGGTAGCTAAGAAGATGTAAGATGCACCTCCAGGCTGGTGCGTGAGTGAGGAGAACCCTGCCCCCCTCCCCTTCAGCCCACTGCATCTCTCTCGGATTTGCGCAAATAAATCGTTGCTGCAAGTGAACTATGATACTTAGGGTGATGAGAGAGGTCACAAAATCTACCAGAATGTTCAAGCAAATTATAGAAATAAACCCGATCTAAATCTGTTAAGTAGTTCTCTCGTGAAAAGCAGACAGACATACATACAGACAGACGTTGAATTTTATATATATATATATATATATATATATATATATATATATATATATATATATATATATATATGTCACAGACGGCTGGGGTTCTTACCCGGCCGGGACGCCTAGAAGGTCCGGAAGGTGGCAGTAAAAGCTTCCGGGTCAGGAGGACACAACCGTCCTGGAGCAGGAGAGGACCACGGGAGAGGAGGAGAGACTTTCCAACTTGTTGGGACCCGTGGCCACCGCCAGGGGGCATCTTAAGCCTCCTAGAACCTGAGAGAACATTACTTCCGCCACACTTGTCAAGATGGCGGAGGAACCTGCCAGGGACGCCTGGAGTGCTTCCGGGGCAAAGGGTAGCACTTTCGCCACACCAGGAAGTGCTGCCGGAAGATCGTCATCAGCCACCTGGAGCACATCCGGGCAGGAATAAAAGGCGCCGCCTCCCAGCAATCTGGGAGCTAGAGTCGGGAGAGGGAGCAGGACAAGCTCCCAGGAGGAGATTGGCCAAGGACTGAGAGAAAGAAAGATTATTGGGTGATTATTGCTTTATGCATTGTGTGGTGTTTTGGGACTGTGTTTATTTAATGAATAATAAACGTGTGACTTTTATAAAGATGTTGTCTCCGACTGGTGGTGTCCGGGCAAGTCTCACAATATATAAGGGTGTTTGGAGGCATATAATTTACCTCTTTGTCATTTGGGCACACTGAATTAAATGTTCAGGCCATTGATCAAAATGTATTGTATAACCACATGAAGTACATTGTTGTTCCAGACACAGCATCAACATGGTTATAGAAAGAGAGCAAGATTTCACTAGAGGGTCAGTTCCATAATATGAAAGAGGACATTGCACAAGTCTTACAGTAAGGACATATACATAAAAACATCAGATGACATTCTTTTTCACAGCTGAAGCATTTTAACATGCTTCCACCCACACATCCATTTAACCTCCCTGTTTGTCCATACAAGGCCACAAGAAGGAACAATGAACAAAAGCATGCAACAACAATAGCAATTACATTTTTCCAAACCGCTTTGTCATTTGTGGCTATAGTCCTGTTTCTTCACCACATGTAACGTCTTTCCTTTCTCTGTTCTTTCTTTAATAACCGCATTCACTGGCTAATTATATGTTGACACCCTAAAGTTTGTTCTCTTGTCTTGACTAAGCAAAATATTACTATTCCTTCTCTCGGACTGTGCATTAAACAGACTTTTAGATCAGTATATAATACATAAAAACACATATCGGTATATGTGCATATATTCACATATTGGTAAGGACTCTTTGTGCATCCTTGAGTATAATTGCATCCTTTTTTCCATTTGCCTGGTAAAGTTGCAATCCACATTCAGAATGTGGCTTACAGTGCTCTTGTGGCTATATAAAGTGCTTATCCTCTTAGTCTTTTGTACATTTTCTGCGTCAGTATGCTTAATTTTAATGTATTGGAACCAAATATTTGCCACTGACCAACAAAATGTTATAATATTAAAGTGAAAAAACATTTCTACAAATTGTCCAATTTGTGAAAAGGTACAGTAGTCACTTTACTAAGACACACCCAAAAAGGACCAAAATGCTTTAGTATGTTTTTCATAATTCAAGACACAACACAAAATACAGTTGGACTATGATTTATAAAATGCATGCTATAATATAAATACTGTCTGCTGATTAGATTTCTTTTAGGATAAAAGACTTTTCACATTCCCCTCCTACAACAGCTCCAAATGGCTAAATTCTAAAGCTGGCATTGGTCTACATGAACTTTTCTTTTTAATGTCTGTAACTCCTTCCCGACTTCTGACCATGTGAGTTTCTTTCTCGTCTGCCCAGACGTGCCATCGACTATTTTGTATCCCAGTGGGTGTGGTTAAAAAAGAAATCTGTGGTTTGCTGCAGGCTGCCTTGAAGTGTGGCTTTGAAAGGCTGTTATTAACTCATAAAAATGCACTTGTGTTGCTATTTCTGTTAGTTTGTCGGCTGCCTAAATATACGGTTCTGTCTGATAATATTCTTAATTACCATCTGAGAGGCTCTTCTCATGGAGTGATGATGCACATCCGGGTCTGAAAAAAATATGTGGGTTCTTTTTGAATTCTTTTAAATGGAAAGCAGGTGTGAACTAATACAAAGTGGGGGTTTACATCTGAAATTTGCAAATAGAGCTGCTTGCCAATTGTGTAGAGGAAAGATTTAATTGAAGCCGTCTCTCATGACTGTCCTTTACTTGAACTGTTACTTTAAAAAGTGACATTATTTAGAGGGATATTCTAGTGTCTCTTCTTTATCCCGCTATGGGTAACAGAACAACCTTGCTTGACCCTGGCGTCAAGTCATCTGTACTATGTGAATAAACTAGAACTCCCATAAACAGACAGTGCATGTGAAGTCCACAAAACAGACACTAGACCAAGCAATCAAGCCCAAAAAAACATAACATGCTGCCAAATTCAAAATGCATGATGTTTTGGGTAAAATAAAAAAAACTATATATGCAACACATCAGATGAGAAATAAAATAACAAAAATAAAACTGTCATTTCACTTAAACCGGCTACCAACTTAGCAAAACTGCCAAAAGACACACATTTGCCAGTCTGCCTGTTTCTCTAAGTGTTTGTGAAGCCCTAGTGATTCATCCCCAAAGCTTCACTTCACATGATGAAAATCAAGCAAAAAAACCACAAGCCCCGAAGAATGTATCCACTTGCACATGCTGGATTTAGTCCACAGTCTGGTGGTAAAGCGTCACCACCCTGCAAATAACTTCTGAAAACTTTCCATTTACTTGACCGACTTTCTCAATGAACTGTTTGTTTGACTAAATAAAAAAATGCAGATTGAAATTAGGAAATGTTGAAAAGTTTTGCAGTTAATTAATTATAACTAAAGAAGTATAAATTAGTTACTTCCCCACTGCCTATCAAAATACAGTATCATAAAATGGACATGTCAAATATTTTATTGGTATGCTGGGATAATAGGATTAAGGATCAGCATTCAAACAGACAGAGTGGCACGGACCTCCTCAAATTTAAAGTGAATATTGAATTATTCATGTATCATTTTTTCCAGGCCTGCTTGTGGGAAGCTGGAACCAATACCAACAAGACTGGACACAAGACAATACCAGGGCTGCCACTCATGCATACTTCCATAAACTTCCACACCCAGCAAATCAACAGTCACTAATCAATCTAACCTGCACAAGGCTGGGATATGGAACGAAAACCCGATTACCAGGGCAAAAGAGCTATACACACAGTAGACAAGGACAACATGCAGCTCCTCACAGACAGTGACTATTCTGGAATATCATCAAGCAGTGAGAGAGAAGTACCAATTACTGCATCTCTCTGCCACTTCGTATTACATTCTGGTGCCCACCTAACCCAGTTGAGGGTCAAGGGGGAAAAGCCTATCATGAGAACAAGTCAGGAAATTGCTCTGGAGAAGACTCAGCAGGCTCAGGTTGAAATTGCCAATCAAATTAAAAAGGACATCTTTAGAAACTTGGGGGAAATGTCCCTGCAGACATTCAAATTCTCCACATGCAACATCCAGACATGGAATTTGAACCCATGATACAAGAGTTGGTAGCACCACCCACAGTGCAACCATTGTATTATAATATTAAAATAGTATTGTGACGATCCGGGTAAATAAGAACAGGAGCACACGCAGCTATCAGGGTATCTCTGATTTTATTTTGTTTACTCTGTCTTATACAAAAATGAAGCATTCTCGTTGACTCCACAATCCTGGGGATCCTTCACCCAGCACGCCTCCAAAAAACCAAAAAAAAATCCCCTCCGAGGTGTGTCCGCCCCTTACAATTAGAAATTTCCCCTTCCAGACCTCCTGTTCCCTCAGACAAGGTTAGAAAGCACTGCCTGCACGTTACAGTATTAATAAAAAGAGATCTGTTACAAATAATCACTTTTGGATGCCCTAGAAAGTATATCTGGGGAAAACTGCTGTGAAGAACTGCTGTGGCGGTATGCTTAGAGCTTCTTCTTGTTTGCTTCTACATTTCCAAGCCCCATATAGCATTTAAAGAAATAAACATCCCCCCCAGGTGGGCTTTCCTTCTCAATATCCGGTAGAAAACAGTGAATAATGATTGGATTGCCAGAGAGACAGACGGACGGAGTTTACAGCGCATCCGGAAAGTATTCGCAGCGCATCACTTTTCCCACATTTTGTTATGTTACAGCCTTATTCCAAAATGGATTAAATTCATTTTTTTCCTCAGAATTCTACACACAACACCCCATAATGACAATGTGAAAAACGTTTACTTGAGATTTTTGCAAATTTATTAAAAATAAAAAAAAATTGAGAAAGCACATGTACATAAGTATTCACCTCGTGGTACCTCGGTATACGTCCTTAATCTGTTCAAGATCCTTTGACTTATACCAAACAGGACATATACCAAACAAATTTTTCCCATAAGAAATAAAGGGAAAATGACTAATCCGTTCCCATGAAAAAAAATCCTATTGTTATTTGCATATTATACTTTGATGGGGTTGTATAAAATAATTTAAACACTGCTTAATACTAAAATACATAAATACAAAAGCAATTAGATGAAATAAATGAAAATTTAACCTCACTTTACTTTTTAATAACGTCTTTGTTGTTCACAATCGTAGATACCGTCGTTCTTGGCAAACGGTATGCAGCAGCCAGGTCCCAGCTATGCCTGCCACCTTCATACTTTTCAACAATCAATTCAAATTTACGCGAAAAACACAAAATCACATGAAAATTCACAGAGAGTTATAGCATGTACTGACTAACGTATTCCAAACAAAGGTTATATTCCAAACAACATTTTTTGCATCCAAACAGGACGTATACCAAGTTGGACTTATTCCAAAGCAGATGTATACCGAGGTACCACTGTATATATATATTTAGAGAGTCACACATGCATGCCTGGGAAACAAGTTCAGGGCTTGTGAGCTTATAATTCCACCCTAAGTCAAGGGTTGATGCTGTCTTGTAATGCTTCTCTGCTCCTTCTCCCTGCAGATCCTGAAACTAACATATCACCGGCACATGACATCACTTCTGATTCAGGGGCTCCAAAACCCATCCCTTCCGCCTCACCAACTTCATAAATGGAGCTGCTCACCATCTTTTTCTAGTCTGATTGGTATTGGTTTATTATTTTCACACCAGAATATATGGAGTTTGCCATCACAAAAGGAATGTGATGTGCTTATGTTGTTGAAAAGTGAATTTCACAAATGGAAAAGTTTGTTTCCTTATTTTAATATATTTTTTATGCATGGAATACACATTACCTGGAGTATTCACACATTTTGTGTGTAATTTCTCAAACAAAAAGATGATTACTTGACTTTATGTTAACATTTATTACAGGGATTTATTCAAATGACACATAATGATTTCACTTTATAATTGAAAAAAATAACCTACAATGATTTGTGTTCAGTTGTTTTTGGTGTATTCAGTTTTACATTATACAATTTGTTTTTATTTTGATCAGTTACATCATGACAGTGTTTTTCAGTAAAAGTAAGTAATCTTTATCCAAGTCAAGTGCCTACTAACTGAATGTGAAAAGTCATTCAAAAAAACATTTAAAACTACAGACATTTAATGTACCTAGACTGGGCAGACAGAACAAATAGGAGTAAATGACACAAACTCTTACACATTAATTATTTTAACTGTTCTACTGCAGATTTGACTTAAACATTTTTTTTGGTTGTTCTTATTTCCCCATTCTTCCTTGAGATGACCTTGTTTTGGATTTAAAGAGAATCAATAGGCTCGCCTGTAGGCCATGGGGTAAACCTTTACTCCATGTGCAGTAACAAAGCACAAAAACTAAATCTAGGTTATTCCTGCAGACTTCTAATTAAATTTAGACTGTGAACCACAATATATCATTACAAGCTTCATTTGATATATTTAATTAGAGCGAACAAATCAATGGTGTTAGTAAATAGTATTCCTGGCATCCCCTCTTTCAACATACAGTATGATGAATAATGTTGAATTATGTTTTTAGTTTTGTCACTTTAAGCGTATTACTCTTCTTGTTTTATTCACTTTGCACTATTTTTATTTTCTGTTTTTTGGTAGCTTTTGATTAAAATGATAATAAAATGTAAAATGTATTATGTATTGAAGGTTTTTCTGAAAATTCTAAATGTAATATGACTTTAAAATACATTATAATAAATTTTAGAAAGTACATAGAAAAATCGCATGATGTTAATTTTGAAATGCTCATTAGACTGAAGGGGGGCATCATTGGTGAATTTATGGACACTGCTGAGATCCTTCCTTTCTGTTCAAGTATGATAAAGCATGACCAAGGAAATGTTTGCGACAGATACAATGATTCTCTCTCACAAGTGGTTCAAATTATATTTTACTAGTAAAGACATTTTTTTAATATGTCCTTATGAGAAAAAAAAAATTTGGATGTGAACATCACTATGCGGGCAGCACGGTGGCGCAGTAGGTAGCGCTGTTGCCTCGCAGTTAGGACACCCGGGTTAGCTTCCCAGGTCCTCCCTGCATGGAGTTTGCATGTTCTTCCCGTGTCTGCGTGGGTTTCCTCCGGGTGCTCCAGTTTCCTCCCACAGTCCAAAGACATGCAGGTTAGGTGCATTGGCAATTCTAAATTGTCCCTAGTGTCTGCTCGGTGTATGTGTGTGTGCGCCCTGCAGTGGGCTGGCGCCCTGCCCTGGGTTTGTTTCCTGCCTTGCGCACTGTACTGGCTGGGATTGGCTCCAGCAGACCCCCGTGACCCTGTAGATAGGATATAGCGGAATGGATGAATGGATGGACATCCCTTGGCTTTGTGCCCTAGGAACAAAGTTACCCAAACTATTCTATAACATTTTGGTAATTATTTATGACTCTGATGATGATCTTTCTGATCATAAAATTGGTCATTACGATAACAAATAACAAGAAGAATTCATAATTAATTGTATAATTATGGTATTTAAGGGTTCCTCTAGAGTGCATGTTTCTCTTGCATTATTTGTCTCAAAAACTAATTAGCACATTGTCACCTCATAGCAGGCTTTAAGTTTTGAGTTTGGAATTTTTCCGTCCAGCTGTTTTAGCTCTAGACCACTCTCAAGATACTGTGACATACAGATGCACACTTGAGTGAAGACACACACCCATCATAGAGATATCGATGCTTTCGGTATCAGGAGACTCCAAAACATCGAGATCCATCGAAAACTGGAGATCAAAATTTTTGAGAAATCTAAAGCTATCGCTCCTCCCCCATAGATGATAGGTTATGGTGGGGGAGGGTGCAAAGCATAAAACGATTTGATTTTCTTGGAAGCAATGTTTTTTGGATTCTCCAACCAGGAAAAATGTGTAGACTGAAATGTGATCGGTGTCACTCTATTGGAACATTTCTGGCAGTGTCATTTAAGGAACTTATGCATCCTAATCCAGAGTGTCACCTAAAATATATCCAGTTCCAAATTTGTTACATGAGATGAATTTTTATTGCCGTTGTTCATGAATGATCTACAAAGGGTGTCTTACATTTCACTGTCTGCTTTATACAGCCTGATATAACAAGAACACAGGGCAACAGTGAAGTAGTAACACAAATCAAATGTCTATTTCTTTTCCACATCCAGGAATTAGCCAACCCAGAAAAAAATCTATGAGACTGGTTCACATTAGCCCAACACCTTGCTGCTTTGCTCTACCACAGTATAAAGCATCAGTGACCAGATGACAACAGATAATTGATTTCATAGCTGACAGCCACACCGGTGCTGATCCTATGTAGCTCTTTCATTGTGACACTATTGCAATAGTTTTGTATCATTACATTGGGATTTTCCAACTTGTGATTGTAAACATCGTCTGTCTCTTTGTCTGTTCTTTTCACATGTGTTTCAAGTCTCTTTAGTCTGTTTAGATACTGCATGTGGGGATTTCTGTAACATGAATAGCAAAACCCAGCTTATTACTGCAAAAAATGCCTATACAAAACCTAAAAAAAAACACATTTTTGGAGTAAGCAAAATGTACTTTACTTAAAATAAGCTATCTATATATATATAAAATTCTTTTTGCGTTTGAAACGGAAATTACATATGACCACAACAGTCAGGTTACACAGAGAAAGTGAGACAGAAGCAGATCAAGAGAGAAGGCTTGCAGGCTCACTGATCAACGTTTACGACAATCATAATTGAGGGCCTCACAAACACCCAAACAACGTGCTGAACAGAATTGAATTCGACAGATGCAGTATTCACAGGCTACCACATCACCCAGGCATCAGGATCTGTATATGGAGGGATTCAATTATAACATTGAAAAAGATTATTGCCTACATCCAAAAGTTACAATAGAAGAAATGGACATTGTGTGAGTACTGCCAAGCACAGGATTAAATTTGAATCACGTGGGATGTGTTGTTCCGACGGCATTAATGATGTTGCCTCATGAGAGCCACAAATTTTTCCCTTCCACTCAGTGTGCGAAGCCACTGGGTAATCTGCTAGTATTATATAATAATATAATATTTAAAATATATATATATATATATTAAATACAAATATCTTGGGTCAAAGAATCTTAAAATAAGGAAAACAAGATTTAATGGCTTGGTATAAAAAGTTTTCACTTGAGTGAAGATACAATTTTGGCTTTTTGCATATTTTCTCTAATAGTAAGCATTATCACTAAATGACTCAATTTTACTGATAAATCCCGGAATTCTTTTTTGATAACCCTGTGTGTGATCTTTTTGGCCAACACTCTGCAAGGAGACAGCAATGTGCCCCCCTCCTCAACACACAGAACAGCTGTTTTGTTTTTGACTATAGAATTAGTGATGTCATCCAGGCTTTTTGTACCAGGCTCGCATGTACCACTTTCAGAGATACAGTTTGTTGTTTTTAATGATAATAGTGAGTACCAACCATTGCTAATCCAATAATACTTTATATGAGCTATCAGGCCATCACTTCTTATACCCCAAAGTGAAAAAACTTCTTTTTATTTACTCCAGTATGTTTTGCCCAGAAAAACCCTTAGATTTTAGGTGGTTATCGTTGCTTATTTTTTAATGCATTTCACACATTTTCACCTGTTGTACCTGGTTTATTTATTTAGTTAAAAAAACTTTATTTTCAAAAAATAAATTTATTAAATTGCTTGAAAATCCAACTGATCTTTACCCATACTTTTTTATTTTAGGCTTGCTAGAAATCACATTCTAGGGCAGGACACATGCATAATGAGATGCCACACAACTGCATAGCACACTCAAAAAAAACCCAATACTGGCTCACCCAGACACACCAGGCCAGCTTAGAGTCACCAATGTACCTGAAATGCACATCACTCTGGCACAGGTACAAACTTACATGGACACAGGGAGATCAACTGTGAATTACACAAAGTAGCAGTTAGCCACAGCACCTCCCACAGTGGCATTAGTGCCAAAATAGGAACTGAATGTGCATTTGATTGGAAAGAACATGTTACTGTTGATGTTTGACTTTTCTGGGGTGGATCCATGCTGTCATTTCCACCCTATAAACAAATGTCACCACTTCCCTCTATGCATCATTGAAACATCTGGAGATGCCTGTCTGTGGTTCATACTGACAATACTAAATTTGAGCTCAAACCACATAATATATATTTAAATTCAAAACGGTAGTGCATGACTAACAATAGGTCATACATTTAAAACAACCCAAAACACAAACTTAAGTGTCATGTCTTCCCTCATATGAGTGGCTGTCATTTCACCCTACACATCACAGGGTCATAACTTACAGAATAAAGGTAGCATTGTAAAAGCCCACTTGAAAATCATATATGAAGATCTTATGGTATCAAATGAGGTTTCCCTTACTATTTTAGAATTTGTAGTGTGAAACCTTTGCAACAGAAATTAGAATACAGAAAATGCATCCAGGTTTAAATTTTGCACAGGAAAAGTAAAAGCCAGTCTCCTGTTGCAATGGTTAGGTCTCTTCTATGTCTGGTCTTTAGTGGAATGAGATCTCAAGAGAAAACTTGATTTTGGCAACAGTAAAGTATATATGTAGATACAGTAAATAAAAATACAAACTGGTAGGTTTGTCAGGTGGTAAAGCAGTAGTAAAGGCTGAGTGAGCATCAAATGGTCAGAGGATAACCTCTATAGAACCCTTGGAGGTCTATAGCTGGGGTTTTGTTTGTTTTGATTTATAGCTAGGGGTTGGTTGTTCTCCTCTCTTGCTAAATGAATCTTAGCCTAGAGAGGTCTATTAATTTTTTACATCTAAGATGTCTCACATAAAGGTTTTCCAATGCTAGGCCTAACCTAGTGTTTATATAAACACAAGGAATTTCAGTCTCTGTATTATATCTTGCCTGAAGAAGAGGCCTGAGTTGCCTCGAAAGCTAGCATATTGTAATCTTTTTAGTTAGCCAATAAAAGGTGTCATTTTGCTTGACTTTTCATTACATCCATAATGGCTTAACACAGTACAACACCCTAGGTTTCCAGAAACAAAGAGCTATGAGAAGTACAGAGATAAACTGGCAGGGCCCCCCAATCATCTCTTTTAATAAGGGCACAGCAATGTCATCCCTGTTAGCAGTGCTGGCATCTACTAAGGAAATCAACCAGAATATAATTCTGTAAATATGTGACTATAAGCAGTGCAGTGCAGTAACGTGCCAAAGGCCTGCATGAGAACACTTTAGCCCAAAGGGTTCAGATCTTTCTAAAACATTCTCTACCATCGTGAGGAATCCCACAGCAATCCACATGAATGTTGCTCCGTGCCAATTGAGATTCACAAGGCAGGTTGGGATGAATGAATGCAGAACAATAGTACTGGAATACTGTGATGATGCAGGTTCGCTGCATGCTCTCATCGTCCATCTGGGAGCCCTTGAACCCTGCAACGTCGGTAATGTTACCGATGAGCACGGCAATGAGGCACAACAAATAGAGCAGGGGGATGGTGCAAAAGTGCAAAGTGCTTTTATTTAAAAAAAACAACAAACAACCAACAGCAATGTCCAAATAAATAGTGCAGTGCCTTCCCAAAATCTTCAATAAAAAAACAATCCTTTAAAACGAGTTTAAAACAAGGCTGGGAGCAGTCCCTTAAAAATAATCCACAAAGCCCGGTGTTTTTTACCTTGCAGCTCCCCTGCTTCTCCCATCTGGGCCCCGCAACAGGAGAGTCGCTCTTCTGCAGCAGCTGGCCTTCTCTCCACTCATATGGTCTGGAGGCCTCCCGATCCCTGGCTTCGGTCACGCACTATCCAGACCGAGACTTGGCTTTCAGCCAATGGTCAGGACGCTCACGTTGGGGCTTCTCCTACCAAGTCTCCCGACTCCCGCTGTCTTCTATGGCGAGCTGCCCTCCTGCTGTTCACTCCCGCTCCTCAGTATGCTCAGCGGGAGTGACCACTACCAACTGCCCTCGGTGTTGGCCAAACACCCCTGCTAGGGCTCACTGTCCTGTGAACCTGCGCGCTCACTCGGTCACACTGGCACTCTCTCCACACTACTTCCTGCTTTCTTCCACACTCCTGCAATCTCCGTTTTCTTTTCTTTCCTCCCTTAGCTGCCTCGCTCT
This sequence comes from Polypterus senegalus, assembly GCF_016835505.1. NCBI lineage: Eukaryota > Metazoa > Chordata > Cladistia > Polypteriformes > Polypteridae > Polypterus > Polypterus senegalus. The sequence continues at coordinate 95,764,135 of NC_053160.1, forward strand.
TCTATTTATGAAGAGAACATGGCAGCTGTGGCAAATCAGCAGCCCCGAGAACAATCACGGATGCGGATGATTTATCACCTGTGCACTTAGGTGAGAAACGCCCACATCACGAATCATCCCGGGAACTGCTTCAGCCACACAACCACCACACCCCCTCGCTAAGTCGCGAGTGCTGTGATTATTTATTTAAAACTGGCCTTCCTGAAAGGAGCTGTGGGACCCGCAACACCACAACTACACCTAGATATGGAATCGATAGCCCCAGGTTTTCAATGTTTTCTGGATGTTTATGGCAATGTCTACAATATTTGAACAGTGAAGGATTAAAAAGACTCAGTGGGATAGTTATAGCTTGTTGTTTTTATTTGTTTTGTTTTAATTACTTTAATGACTCATATCTTCATTCTTCCCTTAAGTGTCAAGTGATCATTTTAAAAATTTGGTCTACCATTTTACATTTTATCTGATTACAGCAAACTACACTGTAATTGAATAGTATTACTGCATAATTACTGTGTAACAAATCTAAAGAAAAGTACACTATGAGAACTGCAATCAGAGAAAGAAATGTTACAGAGTAATTATGCAATAATCTTGTATATAAATGTCTACATGTGGGAGTGTGTGTGTCTGTCTGGCCCGAAAGTGAGAGGTGGAGTCGGGGTAATGGCTCCACCTCCGAGAATAGGCAAGTGAGGCCAGCACAACGGCACAATAAAACCTCTGAAGAGAGTCACTGACTTAGCCGCTAATACAGAAGCGAGGGAAGCACATCAGCAAAACGAAACCTCTGAAGAAAGACAAAGTCGCTTAGCTTAGTCAAGGACTTTGTTATATGGTGCAACTCAAACCACTTACACCTGAACACCAGCAAGACCAAGGAACTGGTGATGGATTTTAGGAGGCACAGGCCCCTCATGGACCCTGTGATCATCAGAGGAGACTGTGTGCAGAGGGTACAGGCCTATAAATACCTGGAATTGCAGCTGGATGATAAATTGGACTGGACTGCCAATACTGATGCTCTGTGTAAGAAAGGTCAGAGCCGACTATACTACCTTAGAAGGTTGGCATCCTTCAACATCTGCAATAAGGTGCTGCAGATGTTCTACCAGACGGTTGTGGCGAGTGCCCTCTTCTACACGGTGGTGTGCTGGGGAGGCAGCATAAAGAAGAAGGATGCTTCATACCTGGACAAACTTGTGAGGAAGGCAGGCTCTATTGTAGGAATGAAGCTGGACAGTTTGACATCCGTGGTAGAGCGACAGGTGCTGAGTAAGCTCCTGTCAATCATGGAGAATCCACTGCATCCATTGAACAGGATCATCTCTAGACAGAGGAGCAGCTTCAGCGACAGAGGGGACTGGGCAGTCTAATGGTCTGGAATCCCTACAGATTTTATTTTTTTCTCCGGAGTTTTTTATTGTTTTTTCTGTCCACCCTGGCCATTGGACCTTACTCTTATACTATGTTAATTAATATTGACTTATTTTATTTTCTTACTGTGTCTTTTATTTTTCTATTCTTCATTATGTAAAGCACTTTGAGCTACTTTTTGTATGAAAATGTGATATATAAATAAATGTTGTTGTTGCTCCACTGACAGACTGAGGAGATTGTTCCTCCCCCACACTATGCGACTCTTCAATTCCACCCAGGGGGGTAAACGGTAACATTATACAAAGTTATTGTCTGTTTTTACCTGTATTTTTATTACTCTTTAATTTAATATTGTTTTTTGTATCAGTATGCTGCTGCTGGATTATGTGAATTTCCCCTTGGGATTAATAAAGTATCTATCTATCTAGCTGCTAATACACAAGTGACGCGAGCACGTCAGCAAAACGAAACCTCCTAGGAGAGAGATGCCCAGAGTAGTTCCTTTCAATTACCTGACATCTCTACATTTCATTTTTTTTTTCTGATGATTTCAATAGTTTCTAGGACCCTGGGCTTTTTACAGGATGGGCTTACACAGCTAGTATTATATAATTACTATGTACTTAGGAATGTAATTACTGAACCAAGTACTGACTCAGAATGAGATGGTGAGGATCTTATTGAAGAAGATCAGGATCTGTACAAAACATTTTCAAAACTTGCCAGGATCTAATCAATAACATTTTGGAATAAGCATTTAAATTGAGGAAACATATTCTCTCCCTTCTTTTTTTATTCTATTTATTTTGATTCATTTATTTATTTACTTACATATTTTTACTATTATTATGCTGGCCTAGCTCTCTTTCTCATGGGTGGGGGTTGATTTGTTTCAAACTTACTTTTGTTAAATTGACTTGCTTGTATGGAAAGTAATTTGATTTTTAAAAAATTAATAAAATGTATAATAAGAAAAAAAAAGATCATGAGATGAAACACTGTTAAAAAAACCAAGGCAAAGCCATAATCAAAAGTGTATCTGATCTGACATCAATAGTTGAATTGAAAACAAAAAAAGACCTAAATATCATAAGAAAATTTGTTAACCGGGAAAAAATTTTATCACAAGGATCACACACCAACACCATTTTTATCCAGTTTTTGATAGAAGAAAGTGTATGGAGCTGACCTTTATACCCTTGATCCTTAATGACATGTGCAGCATGCGCATCACTTTTTCCACATTTTGTTATGTTACAGCCTTATTCCAAAATGGATTAAATTCATTTTTTTCCTCAGAATTCTACACACAACACCCCATAATGACAACATGAAAAAAGTTTACTTGAGGTTTTTAAAAATAAAAAAACTGAGAAATCACATGTACATACTGTAAGTATTCACAGCCTTTGCTCAATACTTTGTTGATGCACCTTTGGCAGCAATTACAGCCTCAAGTCTTTTTGAATATTATGCCACAAGCTTAGCACACCTATCCTTGGCCAGTTTCACCCATTCCTCTTTGCTGCACCTCTCAAGCTCCATCAGGTTGGATGGGAAGCACCGGTGCACAGCCATTTTAAGATCTCTCCAGAGATGTTCAATCAGATTCAAGTCTGGGCCACTCAAGGACAATCAAAGAGTTGTCATGAAGCCACTCCTTTCATATCTTGGCTGTGTGCTTAGGGTCGTTGACCTGCTGAAAGATGAACCGTCGCCCCAGTCTGAGGTCAAGAGCACTCTGTAGCAGGTTTTCATCCAGGATGTCTCTGTACATTGCTGCAGTCATCTTTCCCTTTATCCTGACTAGTCTCCCAGTTCCGGCTGCTGAAAAACATCCCCACAGCATGATGCTGCCACCACCATGCTTCATTGTAGGGATGGTATTGGCCTGGTGATGAGTGGTGCCTGGTTTCCTCCAAAAGTGATGCCTGGCATTCACACCAAAGAGTTCAATCTTTGTCTAATCAGACCAGAGAATTTTGTTTCTCATGGTCTGAGAGTCCTTCAGGTGCCTTTTGGCAAACTCGAGGCGGGCTGCCATGTGCCTTTTACTAAGGAGTGGCTTCCGTCTGGCCACACTACCATTCAGGCCTAATTGGTGGATTGCTGCAGAGATGGTTGTCCTTCTGGAAGGTTCTCCTCTCTCCACAGAGGACCTCTGGAGCTGTGACAGAGTGACCATCGGATTCTTGGTCATCTCCCTGACTATGGCCCTTTTCCCCCAATCACTCAGTTTAGATGGCCGGCCAGCTCTAGAAAGAGTCCTGGTGGTTTCGAACTTCTTCCACTTACAGATGATGGAGGCCACTGTGCTCATTGGGACCTTCAAAGCAGCAGAAATTTTTCTGTAACCTTCCTCAGATTTGTGCCTCAAGATAATCCTGTCTCGGAGGTCTACAGACAATTCCTTTGACTTCATGCTTGGTTTGTACTCTGACATAAACTGTCAACTGTGGGACCTTATATAGACAGGAGTGTGCCTTTCCAAATCATGTCCAATCAACTGAATTTACCACAGGTGGACTCCAATTAAGCTGCAGAAACATCTTAAGGATGATCAGGGGAACGGGATGCACCTACGCTCAATTTTGAGCTTCATGGCAAAGGCTGTGAATACTTAATGTACATGTGCTTTCTCAATTTTTTTATTTTTAATAAATTTGCAAAAATCTCAAGTAAACTTTTTTCACGTTGCCATTATGGGATGTTGTGTGTAGAATTCTGAGGAACAAAATGAATTTAATCCATTTTGGAATAAGGCTGTAACATAAAATGTGGAAAAAGTGATGCGCTGTGAATACTTTCCAGATGCACTGTATTTTGTTAATAACTCTGTTTTTAATTTCATTTGTTTTTTTTTTTTGTAACATTATGATTTCAATTAATTTTCTACTGCTTATTAATTTTGCAATTTTGTGTAATGATACTTGTAGCATACTTACCTGAGTGTCTTGTCGCCTTTATGTGGAGTTTAAGGGGGCAGGGTCACCATGACATTTCCGGCAGAGGACTGCCTACTGCCTATATATTCCAGTCAGAGGGAGAGGCTTTCCAGTGTTATGGCTAAAACAGGGAGGCCTGGCTTATGTTAAAATTTGTTTTTCATGGATTATTTTGTTTATTTTCTATTCATCTATTACAACAATTTCTGTTAAAATTATTTCTGTTTATTATTTGTCCAATTATGTATTTCTGTTATTTGTATGTGTCTATTATTTGGTTTCTATGTGTGTAATCAGGTTCTATTACATTACATTTATTACATTTGTGGGTGGATCCTCATGAGGTTGAGCCACTCTTACCTTGCTGCTAATCTGAATATACAGTACTTTGGAGGAATTGTGAATTGTTTCTGTGAGTACTACCCTTCTATTGATTTTCTTGGGAGTTGGTCACTGCAGACGGCTTTTTAGAAAATAGTCCAACGTTGATCAATATGGACTTATATCAGAGACTTTTTTTAATCTCCATTCTGCATGAACACATGAGATTAAATATTTTTCTCTGACATTACAAAAAAGCTACATCACTACAAACTACATTGTTTAAGTAACATTTAAAAAAAAAAAAAACTTTTTCAGATGGAGTATTCCTTTAGTAGCCTAAGGCACTTGTGTTAAATATAAGCACTACCTTTAGGTATAGTGAGCAATAATTATTATTAATTTAAAGATATTTCAATAAAACTATGAACATAAAAAGACATTCAAGCTGAAAAACACTGCTATTGATCAAACAACATATTTTTTAATGCAAGAGCATTAATATCACATTAATGAAACATTAAAGCTGTCACAGCCAGAACTGCAGTACCTTTCTCCTGTGTATCCAGGGCGGCAGAGGCATTGGCCAGTTGTTGAGACACATGATCCTCCATTGTGGCATTGACATTCTTGGGAGCAGTTTTTACCAAATCGTCCTTCTGGACATGGCTGACCACACACCGTACCCTACATGAGTCACATTGGATAGAGACACACAAACAGATAAGGATTATATTAACACTGTGTTGCATCTTCAGCACCAAAGAACACTAAATGTTTTCGCTATATTCAGATTGTGATTGTGCAAAGCACTCTCTGAGGATATTGTGTGACTGTTGAATGCTCCAGGCTGTGTTTATGAGTATATTTTATTATTACATTTGCAAATGTTTCGATGCTTGAGGCATGCAAGCTAACTGTGCACAGAAAAACTGCTGGTGTTACATAAACGATAAAGAGTTAAAGGAGCCTCACTGTTATCTATGTACACAGAATTTCTATATATACACTTTAAGTGTTAAATTATTCATCCATCCATTAGCCAACCCGCTATATCCTAACTACAGGGTCATGGGGGTCTGCTGGAGACAATCCCAGCCAACACATGGCATAAGGCAGGAAACAATGCCTGGGCAGGGCACCAGCCCGCTGCAGGGCACGCACACACACACACCAAGCAGACACTAGGGACAATTTAGAATCGCCAGTGCACCTAACCTGCATGTCTTTAGACTGTGGGAGGAAACCGAAGTACCCGGAGGAAACCCACGCAGACACGGGGAGAACATGCAAACTCCATGCAGGGAGGACCCGGGAAGCGAACCCAGGTCTCCTAACTGCGAGGCAGCAGCACTACCACTGCACCACCATGCTGGCCTAGTATTAAATTAACATTGGCAAATTTGAAGTGTATGAAGAATCTCTGATTTATTATATGAAACTGGTGTTATTAGTCTCTATTAGTTGTACATATGCCTGCATTGCTGGGTATCAGAGTTGCTATGTCCACACCAGCATTATTGGTGTGCTGTTTACTAAGAGTGTCCCTGCTATGAATGGAAAAGTTACAAAGAGAGCTAAAAAAGTACAACTATGAGTGAATCTTCCTTATTAGCCTCCGAAATATTGAAAGGAACTAATATGGGTCTTAAAGCTGCACAGGCAAATAAAGATATCTTGTTAAAATACTGTAGAGTTCATGTATAAATAAGGGTTGGCTAAATCCATCCATCCACATATCCTTCCATCCATCTACTGTATGTTCTGATCCCCCATACTTTAATACTTATAATTTAATATAGTAAGCCTTACCTACAGTACCATGTGTATAATAAATAAATAATTAGTACCCCCAATGTCCTTAAAACATAGGGCAGTCAATCTGCCTTAAAATCTCATCTCTGTAACAATTTGTTAAATTGCAGTACCAACAGTTGCCCAGCTAAAACACGTTTCTCTATTATAGCACTGGGAAATAAAAATACAAACTACAAATAAATATTGAATAAATATACCTCATTTTGCAGAGGTTTTAGTAATTTCATGTACCATAATTTAATTATTGAATAAGAAAGGCAGGCTGTGTCACAGAACATTACAGAGACGACCTTTCCCCTTTTTAAAAATATGATAGTACTACAACATCAGTTGGAGATAGCTAATTCTTCTTCATGCATCAAAACTGTTTGTAATGAGCAGCAGTGCCTAAAACACTATTTTCATAAACCTGAATTAAAGAATGGCAAAGTACAGTTCTATTGAGTAACAGGTAAATCTGATTTCCTCTTTTCAGCCTAAATTGTGTCATTATGCTTTACACATATCTGAACTGACAGACATTTTCATTTTATAGGAATGAAATCTGTTAAGCAAACACTATACCATCCATCCAGTAGGACATGAGCACTCTCCAGTAACATGGTGACACACTCCACCATTCTGACAAGGACATCTCTCCTCACATTGTTTTCCATGCTTTCCAGGTGGGCACAAATCTTCACAGCTGCAGAAACAAAACATAAGGTAATTTTTGAGATAAATGACACCAAGAATTTGCAGTGCCATGTCTTGTCTTTTTGACATGTGCTCTGAAGACATTGAAATTGTACAAGCACTGCAAAAACTGGACAAAAACAATTCTGTAATGCCCGAGAAGAAAATTATAATTACAGCAATTTGGTGGTGTCTAACATGAAGGAATAGTGTGCCTTCCCGAAGGATCCTGGTACACAGGATATGAATTTCAGAATTAAACAGGTATTTACATGCATTACTCTTCTGGCTTCTTCCTCTAAGAAAATGGACCTCAACCCTTATTACATGGTTTTTGTCATTTTCTTTTACACTAGAAAGGGTCAAAGAAAATTAGAAGAAACTATTAGGAAACTATTTCTTAAATACATTGCCTAAAAGATAAAAAGTCAAAACCAAAATCCTATACTAAACTCTTTTGCTTTATAAAGGTGCTTTTGAATCCATTAGGGATTGGTTACTCCTTTGGTACTGAGTCAAAGTTCAGACATTGGTCTTTGATTGTTCTCATGTTTTATAATGGTTTCATGATAACATTAAGTGTTGCAATGTTGCCAGGTCACATGATAGCAACAGGCATTACTATTATCACCAATAGCACTATTTACAACTATTTTCATGGATGGCAGCATCAATGAAAACTTTGACAAAAATAGTGTAGTCATAAGTTAAAAGTTATTCCTTGTGTGCTGGGTGATAGTTTTTATTATAGAGAACCAATTTTGTGGGATTATAAACTTTTTATTATTATTTTGACAAAGTTAAATCTTTATTTTGTCATTAGCATCTTTTGTTTATGTGACATGCAATTACAAGTCACATGACTACACGAAGTGGTTTGATGACATATACAGACATTCCGTTATAAATATATGCTAACTCTGCAACACAGTTTCATTTCTCAGTGGATAAATTCTATCAAAAACCTCTTCTAGTGTAGTTAATTTATTTTTCAAATAGGTTTAGTGCTAGGTTTCGTTTCAGTTTTGACTTCCTTCTGTTCCTGACTTCTTTTTTGACTTGTCCTCATGTTTAGTTTCCTGGTTGTCTTTTCGGTTCTGACCTTTGTTCGTCATTTCAGTACGAGCCTACCTCAAGTGGCATTTCCTGGTCTTCTTGCATCTCACAATAATTTGTGGAGACACTGTCTAAGCAGGTGCCTCCCATTAAAAAAATGAGGTTACATAAAGCATAAAAACTACAAAAAAGTGAAATAATAAAACAAACTCCTCCAAAAATTATTCAAAATAAACCAATAATGTGTCAAATGTGTACTGTAAATTCATTTTTCCACAGTTAAACCTGCCTAATACAGTATAGGATCTGTGGGGGCAGAATGTATTATATATTTATAAATTAATCAGTGAGAACAAATACCTCTCTGTAAGGTCCCATAACATGCAAAAGGAAGTTTCAAATGAAGACAAAAGTTCATTCCTAAATACCTAGAGATCTGATTATGGAGAATCAAGACGTGAGAACTTGTACAAAGCCTGTAAATTGGGACTGGCAAGTAAAGCTGCAATCAACAAAACTTGTAATATCTCTCGAAAAGTGGAAGTAGTGTTGTCTGATGAGAGGAAAGTAGAACCTTTTGGCCTAAATACTAATACTACACACAAGTACTTACAAGGCCCCAGTGTATCCAGGAGGACACTTGCATTCTCCAGTAACGTGGTCACACGTAGCTCCATTTTGGCACTGACATTTCTGGTGGCAGGCATTTCCATAGGTCCCCTGGTCACAGTGCTCTTCACATCGCCAGCCTTTGAAACCAGGAAGACATATACATGCACCGGTAATGGGGTTGCACAAAGCTCCATTCTTGCATTGGCAGCGATTGCTACAGTGTGGACCCCAGTGACCATTGTCACATGCTGTAAATATGAAAAAAAATATCATTAGATATGTAAATAGTGATCTTTAAAAACATTTTTTTCTATTTTGTTCATGATATAATAACCCTGCCCCTTTTCTGAAGTGCATTTAAAGGCTGAATTTGACAAAGAGTTAATAACTTGAAACCAGCACTGATAAACAAAAGAGCTATCTGCTATGTGAAACTAGGACAGAACAAGGATTACAGCCCCTTATACTTCGGTTCAGTACTCAGCCTGGTGACTGTATGTGTGGAATTCTTGACTTGTACGGGCTACTGCCAATCATTCTGTAAAGTAAGTTATATTACTCACACATTCATGCAATACTGACAATGATTACTGCCTGAAGTCTCAGATATGACACAACAAGCTTCACACCCAGATTTGGATTGTCTCAAGATATGTTGGATTGGGTTCAAGTCTGACAGTTTTTTTAGTAGTAATTGAAACTACAAAAATGTTTCTAATTGAAGTAGGCGCCCCTTCTGTTCATCATGCATGCATTGATATTAGCTATAATTACTTGATACCATGCTTTCATGCTCATATTATACACAGAGGTCTGCTTAGTCTAAATACAGCCTAACAGTATCTGTAAGAATATAAATATGCTTCGGAAACTTCTTCCTCATTTTAACTGTAGGCCCAGACAAGACAAGCTGATTTTGTTATCCTCAAGAAATTAAAATAATTTTGGAACTTTAGTGCCTACTCCATCAATATGACTAATAATACAAATGCTACACAAATACAAAAATTAAAAACACATAAACCGATGAACTCATAAATACCAAACCTGTTGAGATTTCATTCCCTCTGCTCAAAGAAATCTCACTATAGCATGTTGCTCAACAATGGCGCAATCCTGAAAAGGAACATCCATGTTCATTTGACCTTGGCTTCAACTAGATTAACAGCAGAGCACTGCACTGTGCGTGTTTGAACTACCCATAAGCCAACGTGAACGTGTTGTGTTGCATCAACATCTATCTGTTGCGGCTACCACATAAATTTCAAATTTCCTTTACTGTTAGATTTAACCTTGTAAATTTTTGATTGTATTTAACACATGAAAAACTGCAAATTGCTCCCTAGACTATGATATGGATGTTGTGTGAGTTCTCTTCCAAGGGGTCAGAGTGCCTCTAGCTATAATAAATCCAAGAGAAACTCTAGCAGCTATGACTTTCCTTTATCCCTAAAATACTTACAGTATGAGTTTGAAATCTCCTTATATCAAGTCCTGCCTTTGCATCAAATGACCCTGCCAAATGCCTTTAAATAATAATCTCCACCACTTATTAAAATATTTTGGTGAAGTTTTCTTTGTTTTATGGTGACATCTAAATAACTTTGACAACAGCTATGGGGGCATATAACTGACAAGTATCATATTGTGTGTTTCAAAAAAGCCATATTGCATATATACTGCAACTAGCTGTAACCCGTAGCTGCGCCCACATAGTAATGAAACGGGACAAAGTTTAAAAATCAATAGACGTTGGCACTGTATCTGATCATGTTCAGCTCTGACTGGAGAGCGTTCCCCGTGTGGGGAGAAAAGCACATGGCCATGATATCTCTGGCAGTCAGCAGCTACCCTCTAAAACACATGCAGCTCTGATATCTCTCTCAAAAACGTCAAACGTTACTCCTTAACAATCTGTAGATGATAATGTATGTTGAACAAACAGGTATCACTAGCTAAGCGGAGGCAAGGTGCACTCCAACAAGTCGCGAGACGTACACCAACTAGAACAGAGGCCACCATCTTGGATTTGCATAAATACATCGGTACCACAAACTGATACTTAGCGCGATGAAAGAAGTCGCAAAATCAACCGAATCTAAATCCATTAAGTAATTCTCTCGTGAAAAGCTGACGGACATACAGACTGAACGCGCTTGGACCGCGAAATTTTTAAAACCGTTTCTTAGAAAGCACCTATGGGCCAAAGGTAACCTACATTCCAAATTTCAAGTCCCAAGTCCTTATGGTTGAGGGAGATTTCGTGATAAGTGAGTCAGTGGTATTTGGCTTTTATGTATATAGATTATACTGTACCATATTTATTTTGTCGTAAAGACTTTAGTTTGGAGAAATAAAATGTCAGAGTGTTCATGTGTTGGAAATATTAGAAGATTTGTTACTATTTGCTGTATTATGTTGTCATTATTAAAAGCTTATACCATTAAATCTAATGATAAAACTATTTGACAGCACTATTCTCAAAGTCAATGCACTTCAGAATTAATATTCACATAAAGGTGGGAAGCATCCATATTTAAAAATCTTACAGAAATAAAATGTAATTTCAGCCATTCCAAAAAATCTTGAATGACTTCTTTAAAATGTGTACTAACTTACAGTAAGTGTCCTTTCTGACTACAGCTGACAGAGGGCACATTGCCATTTTTTGAAATTGGTAATACATATTTTCACAGAACAAAAATTTTAGGCATTTGTATAATCCTGTTCTCATACGAATAATTTTTCAAAGTTACATGCACAGACAGCAAGTCAGATATGAAAAGGTGAATAGTTCAACTGGCATAGAGCAATGTGATCATCATGTGGTCCGGAGTGCAAGTGTTCTAGTGGTATATACAGAAGCAGATTTTCAGTATGAATTAATTGCAGTGAAGTCTTTTTCTTTTCTTTTTGATTCTAAAAAACAAATCTTTTTGTGTTTTGAATGTCCTCCCCAAGGCAGAGCCGCCAGACAGTGAACAGAGGTCTACTTTCCTATAGAGGCCAGCTAAAAGTCCACAGTGAATCCTCAGGCTATGCATTATTTTTTGAATAAAAAGTGCAAGCCGCTCATCCAATGTTCACAAATAAAACTTTCTCACATTAATCTTCTTTCATTTTTTTCATGTTAACAAAACATGGCCTTGATAACACAAGGCCAAAAGTTGGCCTGTGGGCACTAATTAGTGAGCCACATGGGAGAAAGCTTTTATTATCTAAACTATACAGTGTCATTGACCTGTGCTGATCTAGGCTCACTTAGCAGAGATTTCAAGACAATGGAGGGGAGGGGAGTAACAAAAGATTCAAGTAGGCACAGTTATTTATGCTCAGTGCAATAGTTCAAACAGCCATTATGTTGGTTAAAGGGAAAATAAATTTTTAGTCAGGCAGAAGCCACAAAGTTTTCCAACCTTTCCAGAAGACAAGGCTATGAAATTCCAAACTCATGGCCTATATCCTGGAACTGCTACTGTGGAGGTGGTGATGACAGAACAGGAAAAAAAGAACACAAAATGGAGGTGGAGTAACATAGGTTTAAATATTTGATAGCATGATAGTAGGTCATTCCTTCCCCTTGAACCCCTCCTTGTGAACCTTAACAAAAGTTTGAATCTATTGAAAATCGAGCTTCAAAGACTTTAATTAGTAAGCTTAATTACACTACCTTTTATAAATTACTAACACAGATCTTATATGTGAAAGCATTTTAATTTTCACCAGACAGAGGAAGAACTGTAAATGCTAAACTATTACTAGACTGGGATTTGATCCTAGTGCATTGGAGCTATGAGGCAGCAGGCTTAATTTACTGTGACACCATGCCACCATAATTCAAATCACATAAAAATATATTGTTGGAAATGTTGGTTTCATTTTACTTTATTGATTTTCAATATTGCAAGCAGTGTTAATTTTTTTTGTAATATTTATTTCTAATTCAGCTAACTTTTTTATATACAGAGAGCTTTCCATCTTCAAGCTGACAATACTGTACATTCTCAAGCATGGCCTGGTGCAAACCAGGAAAACACACATAAGACAAGATGGCCATATGGAGGAGAGAGACTCATATGCTGGCATTTTGCAAAGGAAGAAGGAGACCACCAGAGGGCAGTGTTAAAAGAGCATTGAAAGAGTGCCCTGGGGGTGATTACACTGGACAATCTATATCATGGGTTGTTAAATTATGGGTCGCCTGTCTGAATTTGGGTTGCACAGAGTCGTGATTTACAGTTTGCTTAATCTGCCACAAATGACATTGCTTCGCTATGACCTGTGTCTGTGATTCTCCAAGGGGTCCCTCACAAGGGGCAATGGATGACTATCGCCAGTGATGCTGAGTTTCAAAGGCACAAAAACAGCAAAATTGGGTTGCAAAAAAAAAGTTAAAGAAGCACTGATCTGTATGAATAGGACTAGCTCATTGGAAGAATGGCCTGTTTTTGTCACAATATTTCTAATATTCCAGTAGAAACAAACAATTAATTTTTGATAATACTTACAGTAGGTGGTGTTGATAATTATTCTTTTGTATATAATAATATAATATATATATAGTGACCTGAAGGAAATGCTCCAGCTCCCCAAACATGACACAAACAGACACAGACACAAGTTCAGCACAACACACAGCTTTTAGTTCATAGAAAACTCTTCCTTGAAGCATTTCCCACACACCAACACCGCACACCCAAGCACTGGGCAAAAATGCAATATCAAGAAGCACAGAAATTTGCCTTCTCTCGTTTTCTTCTTCTTTTTCTCTTTCTCTCTCTCTCTCTCTGCCTGCAGTGTTTCAAGCAAACTTTGTTTCCTTCCTTCCTTTTCTGTCTCCCAAATCAATAGCTGCTGGCTCCTTTTATACTGCACCCTGGAGTACTTCTGGTAGCCCATAAACATGGACCAAAAGCACTTCCAGATGAGGTGGGAGCCCAATGAAGTCAGGCTTCACAGTGCCTGCAGCACTCCCAGGTGGCACCCAACAAGGCTGAGCCACCAAACTCCAACTCCCATGAAGCCCTGTGGGAATCCATGCCTCTGCCACAGGCTGCCATTTAACGATCCAGGGGAGATAATGCCCTGAGCACACTTTCTCCCCTGGTCCTTCCATAAAACAGGCATCCCAGCCAGGTAAATGTGCTGCCCGTCCACCACTATATATATATATAGTGATAGATGGCCGGGGTGGCAGCCTCCCTGGGTTGCAACGGTGCCTCTGACTTCCCCCAGGGCTTCATGGGGGTTGGAGTGTAGTGCAGCCCTGTTGGGTTCCACAGTTGCCACCAGGGGGTACTGCAGCAGGAGCTGCTGGACCCTTCTGGGCACTGGTTTTGCCACATCTGGAAGTGCAACCTGATGTCGACAATGAAGCACCTGGAGCACCTCTGGGTGCCCAGTAAAAGGAGCCAGCGACCACCACTCAGGGGCCAGAGTCGGGTGGAAGAGGACAAGGTTGCCTAGGAGGAGTGGTGGTGCAGAAAAAGCACCTTTGTATTGGTATATTGTGCTTGGGACTGTTTTGTGCCTGTGGGGATTACGAGGAAGGCGTGCCCTACAGGTGAAGAAAATAAAAAGTCTTTTTATTTTATATGTGTGCCTCCGTGTCCAATCTGTGTCAGGTTGGGCACATATATAGCACCTTTTTACAATATATTATAGAACAGAATTTGAAATGATTTGTTGTACTGTAGAAGCATTCCAATACTCATTACTAGCATTTTAAAACACTTCTGATGCTTTTCTATTTTCCCATATTCAAAGTATAGGGAAAGTATTGTAATTGTCCAAAGATTCAATGTCCAGATTTTGATGAATCTCGAAGTTTTAGACCTTCCTGGCTTTTCTCGTATACGAAGTATAGGGAAAGTATTGGAATCCTCCAAAAATTCCATTTCAAGATTTTGATGAATCTCGACATTTTAAGTCAACCAAATTTTGCATACGTAGATTTCTATCAACTTTTGGGCTATTTCTGTCAACCAGAAGTGGTACTTTACCTTTTATTCATGCAGCCGCACATTCAGCTTTAGTTTTATAATAACTGTTCAATATTTTATTAATTTGATTTGATTTGATTTGTTGTTGATGGTTCTTTAATGTACACAATATAAAAAATAATCATTGTCTTGTGGTTTACCACTCAAATATCCATTCCCATATCTGAGTATACGAGAAAGCCTAGGGGAGACATCTCCTAATTTTTTTTACATACAAATAATATAACTATATATTAAACTCTTTGAAATTACATGGACCAGTAAAAAAAAAAATGATACACTGAAAGATTAAGATTCCAACACTAATCCCCAAAATAGGCAATCAGTTGAAATCCAGTGAATGTTGGCACTTTCCATTGTGTCACCTTAGGGTCTTTCTTTAAATAAACACTAAATTTCTACAAAGCACATATGGCAAAAATGTAGACCAATACATTAAAAAAGAATAATGGCTGGCTCTTACTGAGTACTTGGAATTGACATTTTTTTCTCTAGACTGTTATTTTTTTTTTTATTTCCAGAGTAATTGTAGCACAACAGCTGTTTCATTTGTTGAAATGGACACCTTTAACTCTAATGGCCATCATCAGCTTACATGCTGTCATCTGATGTTTAATTAGTCTAACTGTAATAGGTAATTCAAACAAGTTCTACTTAGAGAATATTGTGACTTGTAAGTTAAATGTTACATTATTATAATAAATTATGGGAGGGATCTTGTGCTGAAAACGAACATCTTTCATTTTAACAAAATAGATTCCCTAATGGCTCGCAATCTACACTTCAAAGTGGAAATCAGATCCTTTTATAAGTATGTGTTAATTGATTTCAGTGTCTTTTGTGTATGTTAGAAAGTTCACATGGATCTCTGTGCAATGGAGTTCTTTAGTATAGAGAAGGTGAAATGATCCCTCAGTCAAACAGTCTGGAACAGCAGCTTGTACTTATATCTACAGTTTTTAAAAGTGTTGTGTGACTGTATATGTGAGTCGCCTTCTGTTTATGTCATTTTGCTCATATATAATTTATACATAGTACTTCTTATTTTGTACTAGTGATGTGATTGATTGAAATCTTACACACTTGTATTATCTTATAAAGGCCTCCCTTACTTATCTTTACATGGCGCCCTGTTATAGATGAGTCAACAGTAAATTCCTAAGTAGTAGGCAAAGATGTTTTTTATTAGCAAATTATGGTAGCAGAAATTTTTGTTCAGAGGAATTTACTTGTATTAATGTACTCCTCCACACTGCCCCATTGCATAGCAGCCTTTAGAAGCTATACTTACACATCTCACCCTAGGAAGTGGCTCAAGTGGATATATGGTAGAGCTCTATTAAATGTATATATTTTATGGACTGATTGAGGCTTTGGTTGATATAGGAGTGCAGCTCAAGCTACCCAAATTTAGTGCTTAACTTGCTTAGTGCCAATGTGGAGTTTTCACTTTTTTCTGTTTACTTTAGTTTTTAGCACTATTAATAGAAGTGTGTTATAGGTATGCTGGTGCCCTGCCCGGGGTTTGTTTCCTGCCTTGCGCCCTGTGCTGGCTAGGATTGGCTCCAGCAGACCCCCGTGACCCCGTAGTTAGGATATAGCAGGTTGGATAATAGATGGATGGATCTTATAGGTATGATATATAATCAGTTGGTAATTAAACTTAGCTTTCAAAGAAGATATTAATTCTTCTACACTGCTCTATTCCAGGTTTTATTTCTACAACATTCTACAGGCTCACAGAAATCTCTTGTGCCTTTTGTACCTCCCACACTTTTGAAATTTCACCTCATTTTTTTGTCTTTACTTTTTCTTCTCTTTGCTTTTGTGGAGTTTGTGCAGGTTCATGTGCCTACTTCAGCCTGTTCAAGTATGTCACAGCTCTTTATATAACAGATGAAGTAGTTAGCCTTAAGGTCAAACATCACTCTGACTTGAAGTTCAAATGGTGTTACCTCATTTGCTTTGCAGGCTGGACTATCTGTCTGCTCATAAGATGAACACAGCTCACATCAAGCCTGGGTCTCTCTTTAAGCTGAATGTTGCTGTTATGAATCTTGATTTTACTGTATGTTTGGTTATTTTCATCTGTTGCCCATTTTTGTGCTTTGGTTTATTATTTTTCAAGGTTTAATCATTTAAAGATTTTGTTATATTTTCATCACCATTTTCTGGTGCTGCTGTCATATTCTTTTACCAACCAATTTCCACTTTTGCCATGTGATAAGCATGATTGGATTTGGATCATCTTCTAAAAATCAGCAGAGCCTAGGTGTACCCTTATCACTCGGTGTATTGAAGACGCATTAAAACAAACCAAGTCCTAGTATAGTAGGGAGAACGTTGTCTTGCGTTTTGTTTACTGAGTCTAGGTTGTTTATCCAGTATGATTGTGCCCATTCCTTTTCAACTCCTAGCCAATTCATCCATCCATCCATCCTCTTCCACTTATCCGAGGTCGGGTCGCAGGGGCTGCAGCTTAAGCAGAGAGGCCCAGACTTCCCTCTCCCTGGCCACTTCTTCCAGCTCTTCCGGGAGAATCCCAAGGCGTTCCCAGGCCAGCCGGGAGACATAGTCCCTCCAGCGTGTCCTGAGTCTTCCCCGGGGCCTCCTCCCGGTTGGACGTGCCCGGAACACCTCACCAGGGAGGCGTCCAGGAGGCATCCTGATCAGATGCCCGAGCCACCTCATCTGACTCCTCTCGATGCGGAGGAGCAGCGGCTCTACTCTGAGCCCCTCCCGGATGACTGAGCTTCTCACCCTATCTTTAAAGGAAAGCCAACTCCTAGCCAATTCCTCACATTAATTAAGGACAAGCATTAACATGTTCATAACATTTTCCTTTGTTCTTGGATTACTTTATGAAAAAGGCATTCTTAACAGGAACCAGTGGCACTGTGTGGTCTTTTGTTAAGGTAAACTATGGATTGGATTGGATTTAATATTACCCTGTATAGTTATGTAATGCCTTTTTAATCACTACAGGCTTCCAGTTTAAGCACAAGCAGATTACATTTACCTTTTATTGTCTAACAGATTGGCTAACTCATTTTGCTTGACTTCTCACTGCATCCATAATGGCTAACACAACACCCAACTACTATAGTTTTAACTTTTGTATGTGTTCTTCAACTGTTTGTTAAATGTTGATTCTCTTTTTATTTTTTTTACCCACACATAAATAAATGTGTAAACGAGATTTAAAACAGCCTTCCTTTAGATGTAACCATGTGCTATTCCTGACTACACTCCACTCACATCTGTTTCAAAGCAATTCTCTAGAGTCTGCTTCTTGCTTAGAAGTCTACGAAACTGTCCTCCAGAATACTTGCCATTGCTGCTAGTTCTTTATTAGCCCAGGAAACCAATAAAAGGGTGGCTTTCTGATTATTCCAAAAACCTCACAGCTCTGGTCTCAGCTCATTCTATTGAGGCCACCATTCTCTATAAATGATCTAATTTCTATCCTTACACCACTGCATTCAAGTGTAAGCCAGAGAGAAAATCTGACTTTTCATGATGCACTTCAACAAATGAGCAGCACTTTATCTTTACATTTTTGAAGTGCATACCATTTGTCCATTATATATAATTTAAAAATATTTTCATCTCTTTTTGGGATTTTTTTTGTATAAAGCAAATTTTGAAACTTCAATATTTCTGGGTTTCTCTGAGCAGATCACAACTGTGTTTTGAGTGACATGTAGGGGACGTACCAGCACCCAAAATGCCCAGACACAACCAAACCACACTGTCATTGGGTCAAAGAAAGATATTTTTATTAAACAAAATACTATTAAGGGGGGGTTTATCACCTGGCAAATCACTGTCACAATGTCTTTTATATCCTTTTCCACCTCCACTCTCCTACAAGCAAATATTGTCTACCTCCTCACAACTCTGAATCCCAGATAAAAGCAGAACAGCTTCTTTTCAACATAAACCCTAGAGTGCCTTCTGGTGCAACAGGATTGTCACATGGAAGCACTTCTGGGTCCAGTGGAACTTCTCTGTAACAGGGTAGGCTGCTCCCAGCTACTCCCCCTAGTGGCTCATGAGAACTGCAACAGGGCTGCCCAGCAACATTACAACTCCCACTCAGCCATGTAGGTGTCCAAACAGAAGCCATACCAGAGGGACACCACCACCCGGTGTACTGGGGGAACACATAGCCCCAGGAGGCAGTCTCCCTCTGTCCTTCCCTCATAATGGCTTCCCAGCCAGGGAAAGTACCACTAACCAATCCGGTTGGGATGCCTATTAATCCATATCCTTCATTTATCACAGATTCCAGGCTGAGTAAAGAACCATCCACCCTGGCCAGGGTGTACGCCAACCATGTCTTCTATGACAATGATGTTCATTCTTTTACTCAGTGAAACAATCATATTTTTAATCTTTAAATCTTTTTAAATCTTTGTCAGTAATGTTGCTTTACTTACTTAGTACCTTCCTCTAACTGAGGCTGCCACAAAAGGCTCTGATTTCCTATTGTCCTCATCTAGACTAAACGGGAGCACTATCTGCATGGATTGATTTGCTTTTACAATATACAATGTTAGCTTTTATTTTTCCCATGGTAGTTATGAAAGTATCAAAATTATAAAAGTTATGTTTAAATTTAGACAAAAAGGTGAGACTTAAGCTTTTGCATAATTGTCACACAACTACATCTAGGATTATTAACATAACAAAACATATTATTCTCTAACCTATTTTATTCAATTCCGGTGTACAGGGGGCTACAGTTTAGCTAGCACTAGGCAGGAACAAACCCTTAGCAGGTCTCCAGTCCACCACAGGACCATTCACATACACACTCACACTGACACAGAGCTTAATATCCTAGGGGATGTGAAAGAAGAAACAAGCATGACATGGAGATAATAAACAATATCTGTAAATTAATGACAAGGAGAAGGATTACTATTTAAATAAATTAAAATTATTGTTTAATCACACAATAAGCTGTGTACCAGCTACCAGCTTTAAACATGATATGCAGTAGTATTTATTTGTACTGTGCAGTTTGTGAGGCGAGCAGTTCTAATCTAAGCTGAGATGATTCAATATGGAAGGTAACTGTCTCCAAATTGCCATTGAGACTCCAGACGTCATTGTAACGAGCAACTTCACCAGAACAGCATCCGTTATTTATTAGGAAAAAACCTGTAAAATGCCCATGTTGTGCAGTAAACTAATCTGCCAGCTGTTCAGTGATCTCGTGCCTGGTGGCTGCTCTAAAGCTAGAGAGGCAGAATCTTTTTCCATGCATTGAATATCACTCCTGCAATGTAGAGATGAGCTGAATACAGGCGTGCAGGAACCTGCCACATGCCAGTCAGAGTGAGAGATATGGGAAACTTCCATTCCAGCAACTGTCTGTTTTTTTTTTGGATTTCTTACTCGCTATCACCAGGCTCCAGCAGGCAGTATTACGACAGGGCATTTGACCTTGACGGACATAGACCCTGGGGTTGCCTCACTGAATGATTTGTAGCAGCAAGTTTAAATTACCAAATATGAAATACTAGCTGTGTAAGCCCATGTTGTAAAAAGCCCGGGGTCCTAGGAACTATTGAAATCGTCCGAAAAAAAAATTGAAATGTAGAGATGTCAGGTAATTGAAAGGAACTACTCTGGGCTTCTCTCCTAGGAGGTTTTGTTTTGCCGATGTAGTCACATCGCTTGTGTATTCGCAGCTAAGCAAGTTTCTGTTTCCTCAGAAGTGGAAACCTTACCCTGGCTCCACCTCTCACTTCTGGGCCGGACAGACAGACACACACACTTCCACGCGTAGACATTTATATAAAATATGAAAATGTGATTTGAGAGGGTGTTTATTTAAGAAAGGTGCTATTTAATATTATTGGCCAAAGAGTTTGATTTTCAATAATTAAGATTGTCATAAAATAGATAAATGCAATGATTGTGGAAAGGTCAGTGTTCTATTTAACCTTTTATCTCAATAACATCTTTCTTGATGAATATTGCACAAATATGTTTCGGTGCATAAGTTTCTGAAATTTTTCAGTGCTTTGTATGTATACACATTTTGTTGATCATTATGTATACTGTATACATTTTGTTGACTGATCAATTGGTATGCCACTTTAATATCCTCCTGAGTTGTAATCCACCATTGTTCATCTCATGTTGCAGCTCTGTGTACTGTAAACTCACCAACCACAATTAGAATCAAATGAACGGTTTAAATCGCAAAACATCCTAAACACCATATTCAGTTTTTAAACCACTTGGGCAGAAAGATAATTCATTGAGTGTACCTTTAAACATGATCACTGCAGAATCCAGACATGCACACACCCACTCTCACCTATACTAGAACAATTTTAGTTTAAGAAAAAGATATTTAGAGTAGACATGATTGAAGTGTTTAAAATTATGAAGGGAATTAGTGCAGTCGATTGAGCCTGTTACATTAAAATGTATTCATCAAGAACACAGGAATATGGTTGGAAACTCATTAAGGGTATATTCTGTATAAACAAAATTGCTGCAGCAGAGTTTACTGTTATAGTGCACAACTCTACATACCATAGAGTTATATATAAGACAAGTATTGTGAGAGGGTCAAAGGTTTGAAATAAGGCTTTATGTAGGTATAGTAATTTGCTGGATACATCACTTTTTATTTCATATTAAAGAAATTCTGACAAACTAGGTATTAAATAAAACAATAATACTGTATGTGAAAGTTTTATATATTTGTGAAAATGTTATATTTAAAAAACATATAAAACATAAATGATTCAAACTGTAATACGATTGCAATAAGCACTGATACAACATTTTAACATGACCAGCCTTTTATACTTATTAGAATATAAGATTTCTTCAAGGTCATAAGTGTATAAACTGAGATGTCTGCTGACAGTGTGTAAGTTGACTAAAGGCTGTCCGCAGCTTTTATTTATGTTTTTTTTGATGACACCTTTTAACTTCTGCATGGCACAGTTGATTGGGGCAGCAATCCTGGACACAGAAGTTTGCCTTCTGATAAGATGCAACTGATCTGCCATGCTAACTCAACATATTTTGCCTTCTTCCAGTGCAGATTGTGAGTCTGCTTCTGTGTATAAAACGTAAGGAATAGTAACAATTAAAAGTCACTACTGATATATTATATTTCACGTTTTGCAGAGGAAATATAACCTTTAACATTTAGTGTGTACTGTTTTATTTTATTGATATTAAAAATTTTGTTTGCGCATCAGCTCTTGCATTTCATTATGTTGTTTGCTGACACAACACAACATATCAGATAACTTGCATCTGTCGCACAGCTCACAGTATGATGCTAATATTTCCAGACACACTCAGATCAATTCAATATGTCTAAACTGTAAATGTCTTTTGTATTATTGTTAATCAGATTATAAAAACACCTTGTGCTGTTTACTTTTATGCAGCCTAACACCTCTAAAAAGTAACAATCAGCTTATTTTTCGATTGTAAAAATACTATTGCCTTTGAAAACAAACAAAAAGCAAAACTGAAGAAAAAATTCTTAAACTCAGAGTGGTTGGTGTCCATCCATCCATCCATCCATTATACAACCCGCTATATCCTAAGTACAGGGTCACGGGGGTCTGCTGGAGCCAATCCCAGCTAACAGGGCACAAGACAGGAAACAAACCCCGGGCAGGGCGCCAGCCCACCGCAGGGTGCACACACACCCACACACCAAGCACACACAAGTGTGCATCTGTATGTCACAGTATCTAGAGAATGGTGTAGAGCTAAAACAGCTGGACAGAAAAATTCCAAACTCAAAACTTAAAGCCAGCTATGAGATGACAATGTGCTGATTAGTTTTTGAGACAAATAATGCAAGAGAAAGATGCACTCTAGAGGAACCCTTAAATACTGTAATTCTACAATTAATTATGAATTCTTCTTGTTATTTGCTATCGTAATGACCTATTTTATGATCAGAAAGATCATCATCAGAGTTGTAAATAATTACCGAAATGTTATAGAATAGTTTGGGTAACTTTGTTCCTAGGGCACAAAGCCAAGTGATGTCCATCCATCCATCCAGTATCCAACCCACTATATCCTAACTAAAGGATCACAGGGGTCTGCTGGAGCCAGTCCCAGCCAACACAGGGCACAAGGCAGGAAATAAACCCTGGGCAGGGCGCCAGCCAACCGCAGGGCGCACACACACACACACACACACACCCACACACCAACACACACTAGGGACATTTTAGAATCGCCAATACACCTAACCTGCATGTCTTTGGACTGTGGGAGGAAACCGGAGTCCAAAGACATGCAGGAAACCCATGCAGACATGGGGAGAACATGCAAACTCCATGCAGGGAGGACCCGGGAAGCAAACCCGGGTCTTGTTTGGTGTCTGTTTTTGAAATAAGTTTACACAGTATGAAATAAACAGAAAAGTTATTTAGTTGAAATTTATTTTGGAAGGTATTCTAAAGTTGCTCATCAAGGGTAAAAATACTTTTTATTCATTTATTTGAGTTGAGAAAATTTGGTGACGTTTGGAAATTTCCTCATCAGTTGCTACTACTACTACCGCTACTACTACTGTTTTCATGATTCAATAGAACAATAGACAACAGAAAAAATTCCCTAATTTTGAAAATGTACATTAATGTGAAATATATTAAACATCAACACATCTAAAACAACTCCTTTTGCACTTAACTGCTATCCTCAGCAATATCACTTTTTTGAAATAAAAAGTAACACACTAAGAAACTTTGGGAAAATTTTTGACTAGAATGACTGCAGTATATTAAGATGAGCCTTTAAGCTGTAGTGCCACACTTATAACGTTCACTTCAAGTGTGGTCAGATATGAGTGTGTGTGGGTACAAGTGTCTCCCACCCATTTCAGAAATAATCTTAGATGAATGAACTGATGATTAACGGAAGCCACCTAATTCATAAAGTGTATCCACAAGAGAGTTAGCCCTTTCAGTTTTGTCTTACAGTGACGACTTAGTGAGCCCAGATTCCGCATAAGACAGGGTCAGCTAACGCATTAGCATTCTTCTCGTACTTGTAAAACAATACTAAAACATATCTTCAGCCCAAATTATAGTAGCAAACAGACTGGAGTCTTGCTTTTTTAGAGGAAGCAGTAATCTGAGCGGTAGTCTCCAGTTTTTACAAGGTTTATAATAATTCACAGAGCTGACTGTTTGACTTCCTTATTTCCTCAGTCTTCTGGGAGACAATCACTCCACAACAAACTAATGGTTCTAAATATGAGCTTACAGTATATATCAGCTTCTCCTTCTTTCATCGGAGGCCTTCCTTATATTACATCTCACTAATGGCCACTAAATAAGGGTGTTGATTACTGTAATTTAAGGTGGGCTATAATGTCCTGCATTCATGTCTCACTTGAACTTAATTTAATTTTGATGGTGGACTATTCACACATGAGGTGACTAAGCACAAACATACACCAGTCTGTCTTTGCCAGTCCAGCCATTACTGATGGAAGAAATTATCGGTAAGAAACAATAATGACTTTACCAGTGACCATCTACCATGTTTGCATACAAGAAAGGAAACTGTAGTTATCCTGAACTAGAAGGACAAAAAAATTAAAAATGATGTAAGCAATTTTTAAAGGGACGATTTTATGAAGACCTCAGTAAATTATATTAGTTGTTTAGCATCTGTTAAGTTGTCAAGTTTAATGTATAAATTCAGCCATCCATCCACCTATTGCCTAAACCTAATTTCAGGGTCACAGAAGCCTAAGCCCATTCTAGCAACATCATGCACAAGGGAAGAACTAGCATGGTACAGGGTGCATTCATTCATAACTAGTCAATGTAAAGTCACCAACTGAGCAAAAGATAGGAACCAATCCTGGAAGAGAGTGTCATTTCATCTCTGTGCATATTTACACATATTTGTACAGGGCTAATTTAGAGTCACCAATTAATGTAACACTCACATCTGTAGGATGTGGAAGTACTCTGAGAAAAATCCACCAAGACAGTAATCCAGGTAGGGCTTGACCCCAGGACTCTGGAGCTGGGAGGCTCTAGTATTAGTTACTATATCACCATGCTTCTTATTTAGTACAATCATGATGCACATCATCATTGAATGTAGAACAAACTTGAATGTTTTCACATTCATCCAATCTTTGGAAACTGCATGTCTCTAAATCTTTTATATTAAGTACAATGTTAGCTTGTGTTTGGATGGTAATTCTTGCTTTTTCTATTATATTCTTTCTTTCAGAAATGTTTGATTTAAATTATTTTGATGTATGCACAAGCTGTGACTGGATATTTGGCAGTTATTGCTGTTTCTCATTACAATGCTCTTAGAAATTTGCTTTAGAAATGTGGAATCAAAGCTGAAAACTGAAGCACTGGTTGTAAAAAGGGCAAATGCCACCTTGTAAAAGCCTTCCAACAGACCAGTAGCCCTCTGTTTTCTTGAATAGATTAAAAGTCTTCTAGATTAAACATGCTGAACTTTTTCCACAAATTAACCTTATCAAAGCATATATATATATATAAAAAAAGCTACATATGTTTTATATTGTAAATGTGAATGGATTTGTTCTTAGTGCCTGCTGCAACGCATCCCCCAAAAGAATCAAATCCCAGGCCTACCCCACTGTAGACTGGACACAATTGACAAAGGTAAGATGGAGCTTCTGTATCCCCATGTGGCTATCCTTGTTATTTTCCACAAGAAACACTATATGAGCATATTTAGCAAAAGTTTTTAAACAGATTTTTGGGATCACAAGATAATTATCAGTGGTCTTTTGGTGTTGAATTTGCTATAATATTTGAATACTTATAAGCTGAAAGGTTACACTTATTTATGTGTCAATACAGCTTCAGTTGTTGCCATTGTGATTTAAAACCTTTATTGTGCTTTGGATATGTTTTCATTTATTGGCACGGTCTAAGTTACTACATTTATCCATTCATATTCTGAAAGTGATGAATTCATTTTTTGAGGTGGCGATTAGACAGAGTCTAATTAAGTTTAAGACGGGAAGCAACCTTGCACAAAACACCAATCCATCTTGCGACACATTAACACTCAACAGTTATTCACACCAGAACAAGCTGAGTATTTATAGTTGACCATTAAGCTGACAATCGCATTGAAATGTGGAAGGTAAATTGGGGAACAGAGAGGAAAAATCCACCCAGACACAGAGAGGTCATGTATTCCACACACTAAAAGTGACTGGCCCCAGTAACATTGTAATTACAGTACCTGTCTAGCTACAGTGTAACTTGGTAGACTTACTGTGTGAGGAGTGTGTAACACCACTGGCTTGCAGGTAAGCACACAATGTACATTCTTATTTAACATCTAATTATGTGCCTCTGCCTGTGTTGTTACACAAGAAATAAAATATGTGCACGGGGATAATGTCCACTTACACCATACAATTTAAGTGCATCGTAATAAGAGATACATAATGTAATATCTATCTATCTATTGTAAATATGTTTAAGATAAGATTGATATATTAACTAATTCCTGTTTTCTTTTACATTTTGTACAGGAGTATATTTGTTAAATGCTGCCTGTTTTGTATTGCATTATTTACTGCATCTGTTAAACAGATTCCATCATTGTAGCATTAAGTCATTTTATTTGTATTGGAAATGACCGAATATACATTTATTGTGACCAATTATATATTATGTTTGTAATTAATATATTTTTGGACTCAGTTAGGTGCTTCTCTAAATTATTTATGGTTCCTCTAATAATGCAGTTGTGTGATTAATATTATTTGTCAGATAACGCTGAAAAGAGGATCGTACAAGACACTAAAGGATATAATTTCTTGATGTATTTTTTACAATAGGAACAAAAGATGGATTAATTTAGGTCACATATTGAGTTGAAATTAGGGACAAACTGTCTTTAGTTTTAAAATCGCCACACCACAGCACCTACTGTATTTATTTGCTAATCTGTACATTTTTTCAGTTTTGTTTGTTGTCTTTACTTTGCTGATTTTTAATTACGGAAGGATGTTAAATTATAGCAGTACATACAGAGAGATTTCTTAGTATTTTATGAAATGAACACCATCTAATCGGATGATATTTACTTCATTTATTTTTGAAGTTGCTCTGTGTGCTTCGACTGCTAGCTATTTATAACTTTCAATTAGATTTAGTACACAAGGTTGAACCTTTTAATACACAATCTAGACAGAGTTTTATCTATACCCAAAAGATTTGTAAATAATTGAGAGTGTTGTTGATTGAAGTCAACAGATGAAAAGAATCCATTGATCTAGATGCAAACCAAGGAAGTGTATGACAGAACTGAGGATGACTGATGCAGAACACAAGCCATAATGTAGCCTTTGTGCACTATGGTTCAGAGGCAGAGGGCAACAACCACTGACTGTGGCAAACATCCATCCAAGCATTTAATATGTTTAAGGCACACAAGATTTCCTATCCCATAGCCTAGTGTAGGAAATAGTGAAGGATCCCTGTTTTGTGCTCATCCAGGGCCACTAAATAAATGAAGGAAATGGTGTAGATGTGAGGAAAAGAATTGATTAAATGATGTTAATTAATCAGTTTATTAGTTATCAAGTTTGCTTTTGACAATGCCAGTAGCTAATGAAATAATTCGGTAAGGCTTCCACTTTATATTCCTTACTTTTCTCAATATTAGGTGTTTCTAGCCATTAGACTTACATGAAGGTAACTGAATCACACTTGTTTTAAGAAACAGAATAATACAATTTATTGATAATCACAAGGATTTTAGAAACAGTCGTGTACTGGGAGTCACGTCCCAATAAGTTCCAGAAACACTCCCAAAAACTGTCCACTGGACGGGGATATCACTGTCAAACCCCAGCTAATAATAAGGGCAAACACTTTATAATTAAAAACACTAGTGGGCTTTGTGTTTCAAAAACACAATCCAAGGGCAAACTCAAAACCAGAGCATGAAGTCAAAAATGTGTAGTTACAATAAGCATGGCAAAATACAGGTAAACTGTCCACTCCCAGGCACATTCAAAATAAACTGATTAGAACTGTGGGTGACCCTTCTCATTTATAGGGTGGAAGGCAGATCCTGGAGGTGATTGGCAGCTGGCCCAGCCTCTTTGGGTACCACCCACAAAACACAAGGAACATAACACAGGCAGCTTACATACGTGAACAAAAACAAAAACAAAGAATGATGTATGTAACCAACAAGTAATGTGACATAATCAACATAAATCAAAGAATCAAAAACAAACAAAAGAGAAATAAAACATGAATTTGAACCCCAGCCAGGGGAGGAATCCTGCCTGAGACAACTGCATATATACCAATAAAGAAAACAAGGTGTAAGACAGCTGAGACAGGCAAGAATATAATACATAAAAAACATTGATTGTTTCCTGACTAGTTTTGATTCTAATTTTCCTTGGAACAGATACACAGTTTTACAATACCAAGGCTTTAATGATGATGTCCGATGCTGTGTGGTGTTGAGTGTTGTTGCTGCAGGTTCAAGTGAAGAACTGTTTTGGTGTTGGAGTGCACAATTTGCCTTTGCTACATGGTCCTTTATTTGTGGTGTAGTGTGATGCTGCCTTCCTAAGCTTACTGTGACGCTTTTTGCTGTTTTCTATGCAGTTTCATAGGGGAAAACGTTACTCTTTCTCGCAAAAGCCAGACTAAAAGGTGAAGAAGGTTTGAAGGTGAACATTTGTACATGTTTTGAGGTAGGAAAGGGCTGTGGGCTCCCGTCCAAGCAGACAGGGAAGTAAAGTCTATTTGGTTAGGCCCAGTTGTTTTCTGTCTGTACATTTGATACTTTGTTGTACACTTTGGGATTTCTGCTATCCTGTGTTATTCTTTTTACAATATAACACTTTAGTTTTGTGCTGTTTCACTGGTATTCTGTCTCTGAGAACAGGTCAAGAGTTCTAACTGTGTAACTATAAGAAAGGGCTGATCACTTTCTCTGTACAACAGAGTAGTACAACAATCATCACTGTCCAGGCCATTTTATGTCATATATTTAAATATAGCACTTAATGCTGTAAACTTAGATTTAAATTGCCAGTCCATTTTCTATTCACATCGCACATTAGCCAGTAAAACCACACTAACTTCCTGTTAGACAGAACACCTCCGGGTGCTCACCAACACTGCTTACTCTGCATAAACTCCTGAGACAACTAAAAAATTAGACACTGGTCAATCACTCTTCTGAGAACGCATTTCAGTTTGTGGCTCCTACTTCAAGGTAATTTGGCCTATTGCTGATGGTCCATCAACAGTATTACTTAAATCAAAGTTGAAGACACCCTCTTCACTTTTGTTTTTTAGAACTATTCTTCAAATCATCCGGATTTATTATATACAATATGTCACCTGTCAAATACAGGTAATAAAATAAATTTAACAAAATATTTTTTGATATCTCTTGTCCTGCATGGACCATCAGTGCCTTTCCCCAGAATCCTCATGTATCAGAACCTCTCTTTACCAACACTCGCACTCTCAAGTGCATTCTGTTTGGCCAGTTTTTCAGACTGTCTTTCCAAAACACTTTGCTTGCCTCCTGTCTACTTTTATATTTCACATCTTTGAAGGCGACTCTCAGCATGCCTTCTACGCCTTTTCTCCTCCTCATGTGCCTCAACCTCTCTTTCCTGGCACTTCCTTTTAAACGTGTCACCAGTGCCAAACTGACCAATCAGACCAAAGATAAAACTGATCAAACATATCAATGACAAACTGAACTGACCGATCAGATTGCTCTGATAGACTGGACACACATACACAGACTGTGGTGTTTTATTATATGGTAGACAGCATCTTTATAGTACATTATGGTTTGTGTAATTTTTTGACTACTGAAGGACAGTACCAGAAAATCTCTTGTGTCAAATGTGTTTTTCCCACAATGAATTGTTGGCTAATCTTAATGTCAGATTGCTTTTAAACGTCTGTTTGCACTATCTTTTTCATATTGTAGTGTTACCATTTTTTCTGACCAAAGGCTGTAAGCTTTTACTTGAGTTTCAAAAAAAAAATAACGGCAATATTATTCTTTAAAACAATGTTCTGATTGGGAAGCTGGCTTTCAACATACAGTAAGTATTATTTTTATGTAAATAGAACAATCAGCTGAATAAAAATAATCAATTCCTATTCATCTAACCTCTGTAAAATATTATCAAATCAGTTTGATTGACATGAAGTTCACAGTCAGGTAGGTAAGATTTACTTCAACAATTGCCTGTTGTAACTTTTTTTTCCTACCATACACTGCATACCAATACCATGACAGACACAGTTCATTTAATTGATTAGATAGATAGATAGATAGATAGATAGATAGATAGATAGATAGATAGATAGATAGATAGATAGATAGATACTTTATTAATCCCAAGGGGAAATTCACATGTTACATTGCACAACAGCAAGAGTTATACCTCATATGAACTGTAATCAGGAACCCTCCTGATTTTAATTCTGTGTTAGATAAGGTCTTATTTTCTCTTTATAGACATTCTTCTGGTTAAGAAAACTACCTAGTTAATGCAAAAACTAAGTATGAGTGTGTAACACGGCCAACGTGCAGAACAAAACAACTACAGGAATGCCATGGAAGGCTGTATATCAGAGTTGGAAGAGTATTTGATCATATTTGGGAAGAAGTGTAAGTATAAAACCTTTAAAATAAAAAAGTGAAAATTTTAAACTAAAATAATATTCAATTCTGATTTGAATTGGCATTAATTTTCTAATGTGCTTTTTCAGAATATGAATTAAATCCTAAATGTAAAGGAAAAGTGCACAAATTACAAAAGAAAACTTCAAAAGAAACAAAATGTGAAGAGGTTTTCCCAAATTAAGAACATGAATTTGTCTAGAATTATTGTCCCAGGGAAGCTCCCTAGGGGAATTTTATCCAGCTTTGCAATGACAATGTAACAGTGAAAGCCCTGAGCTCTCTTTTTTATCAATAACCACTTCAACTAATTGTCATTGTGTGCACTCGCTTTAATAAAATCATATATTAAAGTACTAATTTATTTGACTAAAATAACTTTTTAATCTTGTATTTTCTCGTCTTCTAATCCCCTTCAAAAGCTTAGAAATTAGCTTGGGAAATGAGGCATCAAAGCTTAGTGATTGAAGCATAGAATATAAAAACATCCAAATGCCCCCTTGTAAAATCCTTGCAATAGTCTGTTAGCTTTTTTTTTTTTTTTTAAACTGATGAAGAGGCTTCAGAATTGTGTTTCATTTTTTTTCCACAAATTAATCTGTAATAAGGTTACATATGTTTTATATTGTACCTGAGAAGGGGTTTGCTCTTAGCGCCTGTCACAGCACATCTCTCTACTAGGATTAAATCCCAGTCCTCCTGCTGGACATAAAGGACTGAGGTAAGATGGAACTTCCTAT
Source organism: Polypterus senegalus (assembly GCF_016835505.1). NCBI lineage: Eukaryota > Metazoa > Chordata > Cladistia > Polypteriformes > Polypteridae > Polypterus > Polypterus senegalus. The sequence goes on from NC_053160.1 coordinate 95,795,398, forward strand.
CCACAGAAGTGCTGCCACTGTACCAAAAAAAACCTGCACCTAAAACACTACATTAGTATTAGTTACACTTAAATTCTTTTGTCAGTAACTTTTTGTAAGGTGTCCATTGTGATTTTAATCACTATCATTCCTTATCTAAGTTGTATATCTGTTTACTAGTATTAGTTCATACATTATAATTTATTAGCACAGTATGAATTACTATTTTAAATGAATGCTTTCATCTGCGCAGTACTCACAATGGTTTTCACAATTCAATTAACTAAATTTAAGCCCAACCAAACATTCTCCCATTCATATTCTGAAATTAATTCATTTTTTTTAAAGTGTGACAACACAGAGCTAAATGCTTTTTCATTCACATGTGCTTAGTGGACACATTCAGGGCTCTTCACAGGTAAACAATTACTCTTTCACTAATGAATTCTCCTTTTCCATCTACAGTATGGAGGAACGTCTAGGTCAGCCCTGCCCCTTCGAACAAAGTCCTTATAAAACCACAATGGCTAACAGAAGTGGGCATTCAGTTCAAACCCACAACTGAGAGAGATGCAGCTCCTGCTCAGAGACACTTTATTTTCCAAGATCTTTTGTTTCACGACAATACCCTTGATTTGTACCCTTGTTTGTACTCTTTTCATTTTCCTATTTGCTTACACTTTAGATGGTGCATACTAGGAGGATGCTCCAACTCATCCTGCTGTCTATTCTCATTTTATTACAGTTTATAAATATCTTGTTCAAGTAATATCATTATCAAGGGTAGCATGACCCAGCTTAGAATGATCTTTAAGTTGAAGCCAATATCATCACTTACTGATTTAGAGAAAAGTGATCCATGCATTTATACCTTCATGTTCAGATTATTGTAATTCTTTATATATAAGTTTCAGTCAGTCCTCTTTATTATATCTGCAACTTGTCCAGAATGCTGCGGCAACATTATCGATTAGCACAAAGAAAAGCGGTTACCACACTTCCGGTTTTTAGCTTCCCTTCACTGGATCCCAGTTCATTTTAGGATTTACTGTATTTTAAACTTGTACTTTTTGGTTTTAAAATTTTTAATGGCTTGGTCCCACCTCATATTGCATACTTGCTCTTCCCCCACTCAACCACCAGGTCATTATGGTTATCATGTCAGCTGTTATTAGATGTGCCTGGTTAAAACATAAAGGGGATCTGTCACTTTGCAGTAGCCGCTCCAAGACCATGGAATAGTTTACCCTTCAGTATTAGAGCTGCTCCTTCAATTACTGCTTTTAAATGTACACTGAAAACTTTCGAGTCTATCTAGATGCATGTTTTTTATTTATTTTTCCTTAACATTTTTTTGTTAATGATCATATGGTTTATAATATTGTTGTCCTTTTTCTTGCCTTTTCCCTTTTATAAGTACAGTGCTTTGACTAAGAAACAATATTGTTTTCAAATGTTCGTTATAAATAAATTGTGCTTGATTTGCTTGTTTCTTGGACCCAAATGTAATACTTCTACTAAAGCTGCTATAGTAAGATGTGGCAAAGACAATACATTGAGACTGGATCAATGAAGGTCATTTTTGAATTCTATCAATAAATATTAGCCCAGATGAAAAACTGTGATTTGAAACACGTGGCAATGTGCAGATTATATATTGGCAACCTGACAAGGGTTTACTCAACTATAACTCAACTAACTTGACTATAAGTAGTCCTGGACAATGTTCCTTTTCTGCATATTACAGAAGACCCCTTGGGACTGTACCCACTGGACTTCACACTGGTTTGTTTACAGATGTGAATAATTACATTTATTTCTAAAAGAAATATTGGTGTCAAGACGATATGCTAGATTTTTAAGTTTTGGATTTCAGGAATATACTCTCTATGTTAACCCATGCAAAATATTATCTCTGAATATTTGTTAATGTTAATTATCATTGTGTTTTAGTTTGCCGTAACGCCATTTTGTTTTTCTTGTGGGCCCCGGTATTTTGTGGTCCCATTACTACAATGCAATACACAGCTACTAGATGCATGGTTCTAATGGTCACATTTGATTAAATTATCAACAACACTTTTTAAAAGCTACTACAGCAAGCTTCTTGGTATCATACTTAAGGATAGCTAGAACAAACGTTTATTACAGTTTTTAGTTAAAAGGTTATTAACCTAGCACATAAGTTTAACTATGTGTTTGCATTAATGTACTGTATATGGTTTTGGTAGTGTACTGTATTTGGTTCTCTTTGTGTTTCTATTATTAGTCTTTCTTGTCATGGTGGTTCTGGGGCTAGGAATCTGTGCCAGCAATCGGAAGGTTGCCGGTTCAAATCCCATAAATTTGAGCAAGGCCCTTAAGTTTTAATTACTCCCTCCTGGGTATGATGTTAACCTGCATCCAGCCCTGCAAGCAGGTCCTCCAACTTTCAGGGAAAACTTAGGGGTTGGTGTTAGAATTGGCATTTATGCCACTGTAAAAAGAAAACCTCACACCATTCCATTTGAACTAGTGTGGTGCTGAGGTATCACCCATTGCACAGCTGTACCTAGGTCCTAATTTGGGATCCTGAGGTGGTTTGTGTGGTGGGCGCAGTAAAGCACTGTATCCATGTATGCTCCTGACCTCTTTTGTCGTTATAACCTACGTAGATTATGTTTATGTTTATTGAAGGTATAATATACTAAGATGGTTTCTGTTATTTAACTCAAAAAAGTAAAGCAGACAGGTTACTCAAAACAGAAGAATCAGGACACATGAACACAAATTCACCTTCATCATTTAACATTTATCTCCAATAAGCAGGACCCCGGAAGGTACTCCAACCCTTTTTGTTGTGTAAGACTTTCTGCTTATTATGCACTAGACTGACATTCAAATCATAACCCTTTACAACTTTCTGAAGAAGTAAAAGGAATGGCTAAGGTATAATATATTTAATTAGAAAATTTAGCACAAACACTCATTTTTCTTCTGAAGCAATTTCATTTTTTAATTTTATTTTATTGTGTTGCAAGCATTCTTATACTTCCTTTTGTTCAACATATAAAATGCAAACACAGTAAATAAACATCTATATTAACAATAAATACAACATCATTATAAAAGCAAGAAACATTTATCAATAAGAAGCAAAATATCAAATATCAATAGCAAAATGATGTACTGAATGCTCTCCTCTCATTTGTCAAATTTAAGTTCTTATGTAAATAAAAAAATAACAAAAAATGTACAAAGAAAAAAATAAATAGATAATTAACAAAAAGACTAAACAAGCTAAGAAAAAAAACAGAGACCAGAGATGGAGCCCTGCTGAAAATTACATAAATGGGGTTATCCTATACCTGAGACCCCAATTTTTCACTCTTTTGTCAATATTTTTCATGAAAAGCACTAATGCAATTTTGAAAATGTAATGAATTTCTGCCTACGTTTATATTGTGCATCTTGAAATCTTACAAATTTTACTACATAATTCAGCACCAGCACTAACCACTGTGTCACTATACTGCACTATTTAATGTATGACCTTTATGAATTTCCTCAATTGTAATCATTTAAACAATAAACAATAATTGTATTTGTAGCAGGGGTGTGAGGTAAGTCTCTTTTTATATATTCTTAATAATCCAGTAATGAATGACTGATTAATAAACACCATAACAGGCAATATAAGGGATTTGCCTCTCCCACTGCACTTTCATACCACTGAATGCCAGCCCTCGTGGGCAGCTCTTGTCTGAGTAAATTAGATTTTCTTTTTTTGTGTCTGCTTCTTTATTTCTATCCCAGTTTCATTTCAACATCATCTGTATCCTGTGCTTTTTTTTTTCTTTTGGAGCTGGCTGGAGAATAAAAGCAATGCTTTTTTCTCCTCTCATACCGAAAACAATGAGCTATCTTTTTGTCAGGATTCTTTGACCCGTGAATTGACTACAGCAAAGATTCTAGGCTTTTCACTGCTTTGAAGGAATCAAAGTAATATTGTGTTTCACATTTTACATATTTCACTTGGCGTCTTGAGATGATAGGCTTTTGCTTTACATAATCCGTCCCACTACGGACACGGTATTGCATTTGGTTAAAAGAAAACACAGCTGTTCAAAAAGACGGCAATACTAGACTTTTGGTCTCTTTCCACTTGAAAAATATTCTTATCAAATCAAAAAGAAGTATATAAAGCAGTCTGCTGTGAGTTGCCATGAATAAAGAGAAACAGACAATCATTCATTTGTGATTTATAGATTGAAATGCACTTGCTTTGAAGGCTTATAACAAATAATACATCAATAATATAATGTTACGAAGAAGTACAAATACTTTGCCAAAAACTTCACTATGGTTTCCAATGTGTGGGAGTTATTAAAGCAGCCCAATAGGAAGGAATTTATAAAATGCCAAATGCAAGTGCCTAGTGGTATCATTCACTCTATTAAATATGTTCTCTTTTATTATACTGGTAGCTGGATATATTTTCAGATTAAAGCAAATGTTTCACTCCAAACTGGGACCCCTGTGGGTCTGATCAGAACAAAATGCGATTAAAAAATTGATGAATGAACAGAAGGAAAACAAACACCATAAATATGGTAACTAACCCAAAAGCTAGCTGAACAATAGTTAATAAGAAATTCTAATCACATAAGGAATTGTCTTTTTCTGTTAGGAATTCCCTTGCTGATAAATCTGAGACTTATACATATGATTTAGAGAATGAATTGGATAGTAATGAAACGCATGTGCTTTAAGCTAGGAGACAACACTACTAACAATTGCACCACAGTGCCAACCTTCAGCAAAGTAGCTGTTCGGCAAAAAAAATGATCTTATTGGGATCAGGCTTCAATACTCCTGGAGCAATAACAAAGTCTGTCTGTACCAGTTTCTCTACTCATAATTTTCCTGTTAATCAGGTTGATTGATCCTGACAAATTCTGATTGAATTCTAGGTCAAATCATTCCAACAGAAGCCTGCGGGCATGTAATCTGAGTAGAAAGTCAACAAGGCACATTGATTGTATGCATTGAACTTGAGCAGCATACCCTCGTACTACAGCGGACAAAATTTCACATGGCTAAACGGGCGCTTCATCAGCAAAATGGCCGTCAAAGAAGCAAACCAGCAGTGTGTTATAGAAGTGTTTCTAGTTCACTGCCATCATAATAGGTTGTCATTGAGGTGATTAACCATAAAAAGTGAATCTATAGCTTTTTCTATATGCCATTACACTTTTTAAAGTACCAAAACATATGTGCAAACAGGAGATAATACCAGCAATATATTCGGCATCCTTTATTTAATTGTGCTGTCTTTATTGATTCCCATTTCTTTATAATATAGAGACTTTAATATATCATGTCAAGATCTAATTAGAGGACATACTGTTTCATTATTGCTGCTTTTATTTCTGTTGTTATCTGTTAGCATCTCAACTGAGAACATCCCAATCTGTTTTATTTGTTTTATAAACTTTTATTGTTCTTATTTTTATTGTTACTGAATACATTTTTGTGACCAATTTTGATTAAATATTGAGCATAAATTTATCATTTTTTTGGGGAAGACTGAAAACTAACAAAAATATGAACACAAATACAGAAATCCTAGATCTACCGCAAGCTCTGTAAACAAATAATGAAAGGAAAACAAAAGGTTAGAGACTGCCTGAGTTACTCAGAGAGAAAGAAGGCACACATGCATAGACTCCAATAAAAGAGAAGGAGAGCAATAAGCAAAAAAAAAAAAAGAAAAAAGAAAGAAATGAATTGCTAAGAGCAAGTTCAATGTGAAGGATATACCTTCCATCTGACCCTGAACTAGCTTCACCAATGACTTCTAGTTTTGATTTAGATAACCCCTGTATCCATGATGAAGAAAGTTCAAATAAAAGGAAATGGTAAAAAGATGATTTCCATAAAGTAAAAGAAAGAGTCAGGGGATTTCCAGTGAGAGATTAAGACATTTGATCTTAAACCATAAGGTTCAAGCCTGGACTCCAGCTCATTGTAATCCTAATCACACTTTTTTATCATAACTGTGATCTAATTCTAAGATATCCTTACTTTGTATGCCACCTTTTACAAAGATAATGAAAAATAAATGACTAAAATTTGGGGTCTGTACCTGTTACAGAAGAAGCATTTTTTGGCACATAATCTTTGTATTTTTATAAAAGCCACATTATCATCATATATAGGAAAACATTCTCAAACCCAAGAAAATGTGAAAAAGGAACTTTTGGGATTATGTCTCTTTCATAGTTTTTCCATCATCCATCCTCTTCCGCTTATCCGAGGTCGGGTCACGGGGCCAGCAGCTTGAGCAGAGAGGCCCAGACTTCCCTCTCCCCGGCCACTTCTTTTAGCTCTTCCAGGAGAATCCCGAGGCATTCCCAGGCCAGCCAGGAGACATAGTCCCTCCAGCGTGTCCTGGGTCTTCCCCGGGGCCTCCTCCCGATTGGACGTGTCCGGAACACCTCACCAGGGAGGTGTCCAGGAGGCATCCTGATCAGATGTCCGAGCCACCTTATCTGACTCCTCCCGGATTACTGAGCTTCTCACCTTATCTTTAAGGGAAAGCCCAGACACCCTGCGGAGGAAACTCATTTCAGCCGCTTGTATTCTCGATCTCATTCTTTCGGTCACTACCCATAGCTCATGACCATAGGTGAGGGTAGGAACGTAGATCGACTGGAAAATTGAGAGCTTTGCCTTACGGCTCAGCTCCTTTTTCACCACGACAGACTGATGCAGAGCCCGCATTACTGCGGACGCCGCACCGATCTGCCTGTCGATCTCACACTCCACTCTTCCCTCATTCGTGAACAAGGCCTTGAGATACTTGAACTCCTCCACTTGGGGCAGGATCTCTCTCCCAACTTGAGAGCGCACTCCACCCTTTTCCGGCTGAGGACCATGGTCTCGGATTTGGAGGTGCTGATTCCCATCCCAGCCGCTTCACATTCAGCTGCAAACCGATTCAGAGAGAGCTGAAGATCATGGCCTGATGAAGCAAACAGGACAACATCATCTGCAAAAAGCAGTGACCCAATCCTGAGTCCACCAAACTGGACCCCCTCAACAACCTGGCTGCGCCTAGAAATTCTGTCCATAAAAGTTATGAACAGAATTGATGACAAAGGGCAACCCTGGTGGAGTCCAACTCTCACTGGAAACGGACTCAACTTACTGCCGGCAATGCAGACCAAGCTCTAACACCGGTTGTACAGGGACCGAACAGTTCTTATTTGGGGATCCATACTCCCAGAGCACCCCCACAGGATTCCCCGAGGAACACAGTCGAACGCCTTTTCCAAGTCCACAAAACACATGTAGACTGGTTGGGCGAACTCCCATGCATCCTCCAGGACTCTGCTAAGGGTGTAGAGCTGGTCCGCTGTTCCACGACTAGGATGAAAACCACACTGTTCCTCCTGAATCTGAGGTTCGACTATCTGATGGACCCTCCACTCCAGAACCCCGAATATACTTTTCCAGGGTGGCTGAGGAGTGTGATCTCTCTGTAGTTGGAACACACCCTCCGGTCCCACTTTTTAAAGAGGGGGACCACCACCAATCCAGAGGCACTGTCCCCAATTTCCATGCGATGTTGCAGAGACGTGTCAACCAAGACAGTCCTACAACATCCAGAGCCTTGAGGAACTCCGGCGTATCTCATCCACCCCTGGGGCCCTGCCACCAAGGAGGTTTTTGACCACCACGGTGACCTCAGTCCCAGAGATGGAAGAGCCCACCTCAGAGTCCCCAGGCTCTGCTTCCTCATTGGAAGGCATGTTAGTGGGATTGAGGAGGTCTTCGAAGTACTTCCCCCACCGACCCACAATGTCCCGAGTTGAGGTTAGCAGCGCACCATCCCCACCATATACGGTGTTGACACTGCACTGCTTCCCCCTCCTGAGACGCCGGACCGTGGACCAGAATCTCCTCGAAGCCGTCCGAAAGTCGTTCTCTATGGCCTCTCCAAACTCCTCCCATGCCCGCGTTTTTGCCTCAGCAACCAGCGACGTCGCATTCTGCTTGGCCTGCCAGTACCTATCAGCTGCCTCCAGAGACCCACAGGACCAAAAGGTCCTATAGGACTCCTTCAGCTTGACGGCATCCCTCACCGCCGGTGTCCACCAACAGGTTCGGGGATTGCCGCCACGACAGGCACCTACCACATTACAGCCACAGCTCCGGTCAGCTGCCTTAACAATAGAAGCACGGAACACGGCCCATTCAGACTCAGTGTCCCCCACCTCCTTCGGTGCTCCGTTATTTCACCGATAATAATTTACGTTTGTTTGTGCTAATGCAATTTTTTCTATCCAGTTTTTGAGACTTTCAGATTTTTGTACTTCCATTATCTCTAACCTGCTCTGCATGTGTACTGCACCAACATTTTTGAATTCTTTACAACGTTCTACTTTGTCATCTGCTCTTATTTCCGGCCCCGTGCGTGGTTAAATCTCTTGGCACAAAGACTCGTCTCGCAGGACGTGAAAGAGTCTCTCAGAAAATCACGTCTCGTCTCCTTTCTTCCAAGATTTTTTTTTATGATAGAGAGATATATTAAAAAAACTAAATAAAGTTATCAAATTTCTGAAAAGTAATTGCAAAAAAACAATGATTATAATGCAAATAATAACGCAATGTATTTAAATATTACCTTCAAAAATAGGCACCCTATCTGCTAGGTGGTAGGTAAATAAAATGTGTCACAGGGGTCTTATAAGACAGAAACCAATCCCAGATGGGACATCTGTTCATTGCGTATCACATTAATACATTCATTCACACACATACACATTCTCACACACTTGGCCAGGTCAGAGAGGAAAAGTACACAGGGAAACCCCAAAGGAGAAATACGGAAACTTCCTAAAGACAGTAATTGGATTAGCACTTGAACCCAGGCTTCTGGAGCTGTGAGGCAGCAGTCCAGACAATGTCTTTTTGAACATCAAGCCACAGTTTTTCATTTCATACAGTCAGTGCTTATTGCAAATTAAATAATACAGTGTGTGCCATATGGAATATTGAACAAATTCTTTGAAAAAATGAAGCCTGGATAGTGCACAGTAATGGCATTGTTTGAACAAGTGTCTTTGCCAACCAGCTGACATATGCAGCTGATTCTAATAAAGTAACCATACCCACTTAAAAAAACATCTTTTAAATTAAACTAGCCTCCGAGAAGGAAGTGCTTTGATTGATTCTGCAGGAAGGCATGTTATAATGCTACTTCTTTGCTCTTAAATTAAATCACATTAATGCAGCAAACTGATGCATAACATACAGTCTTTGAAGAGCTCACAGGGGAAAATACACAAAAAATTAATTAATCTGTACTGTGAAATGTTGATTAATAGAATGATGAATCAGTTTTAGAGGCATAACAGACTAAATAAAATTATTCTCCTTCTGTGACAGTTGCATAAGCAGTGGTGGTCACACATAAATCATTTGGGATAACTAAAATGTATAAAGAGAAATTCATTTGCTCAAAGAATGATGGTTAGATTGGGGAGTTGCAAATGCAAATGTAAAACTGAAGGATCCATTCAGGTGCTGGTGACATCTTTGCCGACTGCTTTTAATGGAATGTCCTGTCCTGCACTGGAATAAATATAATAGAATTGGCCAAGAAAGAGGACCATGCGTATAGGGCTAACAACAGTAAAACACTCCAGGGGACATCACAGATCACTTAAGCAGGGCTCCCTATCTGAATTGTTATTATGGGTTGGTCTCATCCGTTGCGAGAGATGGACGGCTAGCAGCGGTGTTATTTTTCATATTATTGCTTATTATCCTGAGATATCCTGTATTTATCCAACCTGAGGGGCACTGCTACAGTATACAGTGCATCCGGAAAGTATTCACAGTGCATCACTTTTTCCACATTTTGTTATGTTACAGCCTTATTCCAAAATGGATTAAATACATTTTTTTCCTCAGAATTCTACACACAACACCCCATAATGACAACGTGAAAAAAGTTTACTTGTGATTTTTGCAAATTTATTAAAAATAAAAAAACTGACAAATCACATGAACATAAGTATTCACAGCCTTTGCCATGAAGCTCAAAATTGAGCTCAGGTGCATCCTGTTTCCCCTGATCATCCTTGAGATGTTTCTGCAGCTTAATTGGAGTCCACCTGTGGTAAATTCAGTTGATTTGACATGATTTGGAAAGGCACACTCCTGTCTATATAAGGTCCCACAGTTGACAGTTCATGTCAGAGCACAAACCAAGCATGAAGTCAAAGGAATTGTCTGTAGGTCTCTGAGACAGAATTGTCTGGAGACACAAATCTGGGGAAGGTTACAGAAAAAATTCTGCTACTTTGAAGGTCCCAAAGAGCACAGTGGCCTCCATCATCCGTAAGTGGAAGAAATTCAAAACCACCAGGACTCTTCCTAGAGCTAGCTGGCCATCTAAACTGAGCGATCGGGGGAGAAGGGCTTTAGTCAGGGAGGTGACCAAGAACCCGATGGTCACTCTGTCAGAGCTCCAGAGGTCCTCTGTGGAGAGAGGAGAACCTTCCAGAAGGACAACCATCTCTGCAGCAATCCACCAATCAGGCCTGTATGATAGGGTGGCCAGACGGAAGCCACTCCTTAGTAAAAGGCACATGGCAGCCCACCTGGAGTTTGCCAAAAGGCACCTGAAGAACTCTCAGACCATGAGAAACAAAATTCACTGGTCTGATGAGACAACGATTGAACTCTTTGGTGTGAATGCCAGGCATCATGTTTGGAGGAAACCAGGCACCGCTCATCACCAGGCCAATACCATCCCTACAGTGAAGCATGGTGGTGGCAGCATCATGCTGTGGGGATGTTTTTCAGCAGCAGGAACTGGGAGACTAGTCAGGATAAAGGGAAAGATGACTGCAGCACTGTACAGAGACATCCTGGATGAAAACCTGCTCCAGAGCGCTCTTGACTTCAGACTGGGGCAACGGTTCATCTTTCAGCAGGACAACGACCCTAAGCAGACAGCCAAGATATCAAAGGAGTGGCTTCAGGACAACTCTGTGAATGTCCTTGAGTGGCCCAGCCAGAGCCCAGACTTGAATCCAATTGAATATCTCTGGAGAGATCTTAAAATGGCTCTGCACCGACGCTTCTCATCCAACCTAACGGAGCTTGAGAGGTGCTGCCAAGGTGGAATGGGTAAAACTGGCCAAGGATAGGTGTGCCAAGCTTGTGGCATCATATTCAAAAAGACTTGAGGCTGTAATTGCTGCCAAAGGTGCATCGACAAAGTATTGATCAAAGGCTGTGAATACTTGTGTGATTTCTCAGTTTTTTATGTAAATAAATTTGCAAAAACCTCAAGTAAACTTTTTTCACGTTGTCATTATGGGGTGTTGTGTGTAGAATTCTGAAGAAAAAATGAATTTAATCCATTTTGGAATAAGGCTGTAACATAACAAAATGTGGAAAAAGTGATGCGCTGTGAATACTTTCTGGATGCACTATATGCAAGCATATATAAACATGACCAACAAGAAAGGGGGTCCGAAAGAAACGAAAACTAAAGCTACATCCAAGCTAAGATCGACAAGCCCAAGTTCAAGGTACGGCCTTTCAGAGACTGACCTGAATCCAATGGGCGAAAGCCCAGACTCCTCGGGACCACGGTCTGCCACATCGTCTTTGGCTGAGAGCGAAATGGGGAGCGAATGTACGAGCATGAGTGAGCAGGTCTCGATACCTCGCCAATTGGAGAAGATCACCTGAATCTGGAAAAGGCCTTGCAGTCCACGGTTTCAACTACTCCACGCGAGCTGGGAACATCAGGAACACCGGCTACAATAGAGCCTGCCACCTCACCTATGGTGCATGAAAGCAGAATGGATCTGTCTGCACTGAAAGTGATGACCGCTGAGCTCATGCAAGAGATAAATAAAGATATAAAGAAAAGCGAGAAGAAAAATGAGAAAGCAAGGGATAAGGCAAATGAGAAGCTGCGACTGGAGCTGCAGCAGGATAATAAAGACTTGGAGAAATGCATATATATTCGCTTTGAGGCAGTCTTTAAAGATATGCTGGGTAAAATTGAAGAGCACATTCAGGAAACCTCGTTTAAACTGAGCTCGCTTGCTGATCAACTGGTGGATGTCAAAGAGACATTCACAACTCGGATTGAAACAGCCGAAAATCTAGCTGCCAGTGCTGAAGAAAAAGCAACAACTGTCAGCTCCGAATGAATTGTTATTATGAAATTCAATTTAAAAAAAATCTAAATTAAACAATCTTAATGGAAATCAAAAAACTCTTGGAATTCCTAATTCAACTCTGCCAATTTTGCTATCAAACATTACAATTATAGTATTGTTAATATAAAAAGATACAAATAAAATTAAATAAGACTGAGCATGAAAATCACTATGCATTATGCACTATGCAAAATCTGTAGATGTACAGCATGTACTGTATATATAAGCATATATAGTGTTGTTACTATGTAAAGCACTTTGAGAAGTAAGAAAAGTCCTATATAAATGTAAAGAATTATCCATCCATCCATCATCCAACCTGCTATATCCTAACTACAGGGTCATGGGGGTCTGCTGGAGCCAATTCCAGCCAACACAGGGCACAAGGCAGGAAACAAATCCCATGCAGGGTGCCAGCCCACCACAGGGTGCACACACACACACACACCCACACACCAAGCACAGACTAGGGACAATTTTGGATCGCCAATGCACCTAACCTGCATGTCTTTGGACTGTGGGAGGCAAACCGGAGCACCTGGAGGAAAGCCACACAGACACGGGGAGAACATGCAAACTCCATTTAGGGAGGACCTGGGAAGCTAACCCGGGTCTCCTTAATGCGAGGCAGCAGCACTATAAAGAATTATTATTATTATTATTATTTTAAGTAAAGAATTTTTAAATAATATGTATCTGAAATTAACTTTAATTAACTAATTAATATACACAACAATAAATGACCTTAGGGTGGCACATTAGCTCAATGGTTAGTGCTGCTACATCACAAATCAAGCATCCTGGGTTTGAAGCTCTGCCTGGTTGCTCCCTGGATGAAATTTTGATTCTCCTCCATGCCTAGATGGATATTCTTTCCACCTTTCCAAAGATGATTATGTTAGATAAATTGCTGGTTCCAAACTGATCCCATGGGGGTGTGTGTGTGTGCGTAAGTGTGAGTGTCCCCTGTGATGAACTGACTAGGTTTGGCTCAGGCCTTATGCCCAATATGAGCTCTGGATTAAATAGGCAGTCTTGAGAATGTTGCTTCAAATTAATAAATTACTCATTGGATGAGATAAATGTCATGTTTTTAATGCAAAGTATGCCCAATGGGTCCAATATGAGACATTGACTTTATTTGATAAAAGTGGCAGCCACATAGAGGGATAAAACTTTATTTGTAAATAAAGGTAAATGTAAACATTACAACAACAGTGGAAAATGACGAGTCCACAAGGACTTACATTTGTAAGATAATAAGATTTATAAGATCTGGAAATAATGATTTTTCTTTGTGAATGAACCAGAAGGAAAGTCAAAATACTAAAGAAAAACGTGAAACCACTAGTGACAAAGTTAAAATAAAATTCAAGGTAAGAAAATAATGAAATAGTCAGTAAGATTTTATTTACCTGATCTTCTCAAATTTGAAGTTGTTAGAAAACAGATATAAAGCAACAATTAGCCCACCAAAGTTAGAAAAAGATGATGCATGTTGCAATGTCTGCTAGTCATGTTATTGGTAATGAATGACATTGTCAACAATAATATGGTTACATTCATGAGAAAATGCACAAAATGGTGATGCCTACGAGGAAATGTGAGTACAAAAAGGCACAAATTACAAGGTGATTCTAGTGAATGCTAAACCTGCTCATGATGTGTAAAAAGGGATGTTTATTTCATTTTTGTATGCTTAATACCATAGTGACCTTTGATTTCTTCTTAGGAACAGTACAAAAAAAGCTTCACAGATTGTTTTGATCCATAATTACTAACATACTGTAAGTGGCTGCAAAGCAGATGTTCTCTGAAACAGAGCAGAATAGAGTGATAATGAAATAATAATGTTATCAGTGTCTTTCTTACAGATCACCATTATCAGCATATAGTGAATTCAAAAAGTACTTTGACTCCTTCACTTTCTGCACACTATATTGTAGATTTAATTTTAAATGGATAAATTTGACAATTTTGCCCATCAATCTACACTCAATAACCCATCATGTAAAAATTAAAACATGGTTTCAGAAAGGTTATCAAATTTGTTAAAAATCAGAACCTGAAATCTCTTATTCTTTATGAATCCACTGTATAGTGACATTTTCCAAAGAACTTTTAAGAACATATCCTGTACATTGATGATCGAAATGTAATGCTAGTACTGTTTAAGATACTAACTATAACATAAACATCTTTTTAAAATATTTGATTATGTTGCTGAAATATGCTTCTAACGTTTGCCAAATTTACATTATTATGGACTTTCAGACATCTTTAACACATTGATAGCATGACGTACATTGCAAATATAATTTTAATTAACATGATGTTAAACATTAAAATGTTAAAAATGAAAATGTCACACTTTTAAGGGGATGCCCAAATCAAAACATGAAATTTTATAAATGAATCAAAATAACTTTTCTCGTTACTAATAATGCATATTGGTATAAAGTGAATGAAAGCAAGAGAAAATAAGGGAAACTGCTAAAATATGAAGGAAAATCACTGAATAATAGTATTAATAGCCTGGCCAGTCCACTAATTGCTTTATATAGAAGGCAGTAATCCTAGAACATTACAATAACACAAACACTTTGAAGCATCCTGGTCACTGTTGACGAACTCCTTTTGCTTCTATTCTCTTTAATGCCTTTGATGACATCTTGCACCCAGTACAAGACCTTTAACTTGGCACTGACTCTATCTACATACACTTTTCTTGTTCATTCATATTTCTGCAACTTGCCTTCCCTTTCCTGGCACTGCCTAATTGGAGTTGAACTCATCCTTTTGAACACATCCAAATAAGTGTCAGCTGTTGCAAACAGTACCCGTGTATTTTTTTCTATAGTATCGGTTACTGTATAATACTTTATTTCTAAGTAACATACCATAACATTCTCAAACCCATTTAATCTAGTTCAGGGTTGCAGGGAAGCAAATAATTAAATCCAAAGACAAATAAGCAAACAAAAGGATATCTTCATGGATATATCACTATTGATGTGATTTGTTGGCTGAATTCCCAAGATTTCTTGTTTATGAGCTATTCATGGCTAGCCTGCCAAAATACTAAAGGCTAGTGTTCTTTAAATGACATATTGAGCATTGGCATGGAAACGGAAATCCTCTGAAGCTGACCTTCTTGTTAGTCCGAGGTCTTGTTATGCTACACTCAGCAAGCGCCCATTCAGTGGGGCAGCCTACACTCGATGAACTCTGTCCATACATCTGTCTTTATTGCTCCATCAGTCTCACAGTTAAATCCTAACTGAAAACTCAATTTATTCTTTTTGACTTTTCCATTAACTCTCATTTCTACAGCCTGAACTCCCTGAACTTTAGACTCAACTGTATCATGCATTTGTAAAAAATGTTCTTAATAATTTCCTATTTGTTTTTTTAACAAATTATCATGATTATTCACAAACAGTATTGAATAACATGAATCTAAAGGTAATCCTAAATCTACATATTCAATTTATAAACACAAAACATTGCTGTTGGAAGCAAGTCTTATTTAAATATATGTCTCATTTTTGGGTTGCATTCATAAATATGGAGTCTACTAATAACTTAATAACGTAACATAATCGAAGCCAACCATCCAACCCACTATATCCTTTCACAGGGTCACGGGGATCTGCTGGAGCCAATCCCAGCCAACACAGGGCAAAAGGCAGGAAGAAATCCCAGGCAGGACGCCAGCCCACCGCAGATAATCGAAGCCCTTTAATCCAATTCAGACTTGCAGTGGACGGGAGTGTAACCTGGCAGCCAGACCTGGACAGGACACCAGTCCATCACAGCATCCTTTCACATGCACAGTCATACAGGGTCAATTTACAAATCATCAACAGTCCTAACATATACATCTGCGAGGATATGGGTGATAAAGCAGAAAAACCAGAAGAAAACTCACATAGACATGAGGAAAATATACAAATTCCATGAAAGCAAACACCCGGAAGAGGAATTGAAGACGCTAGGTTCATAAGACAGCACAGCTAAACTTTTTCAAGACCATGTTAACCTGCTGTTGTAATCTGAGCTTTAGAATCTCCTAAACACACTTTTGTGTATCTCTTATTTGACTCGGCTAGCTGAAATATTTTCTCATTTTGTCAGGGATTTCTTATAATTTATTTTATTTATTAGTCCTGCCATTTCGAACACACTCCACAAGGACTAAGCCATGTTTTTTATGGCTACAACCAGGGCTCTGTGATGTCTTAAAAGTTCACTTTGTCATTTCAAAACATCAATGCCGTGTAACACCATCGCCTCAGCAGGGTGCAGGTGTGGCCTTGGGTGGAGAGATTCTTGTCGATTACGAATAAATAGCTTCTCTACCCATGTACTGCAGAAGGCGTCTACACTGTAAGGGTGGTGGTGCATGGGCATTTTAGGTTGGGACGCAGTAGTTTTGTTGTCTCACAGATTGCTGCAACTCAGCAAACATAGAGCTATTGTTAATGCTATTATGGTGATTTAAAGATGATTTGTTCCAAGTTCATTTAAAATTGCAACAAATCGTAAAGTCATCTTGACACAAAATGTGCAATTATCTATGTACAGCCCCTTCCTGGTGGATTACTTATTAATAAGCATATGCCTACACACCCTTAGATTAAATGATCCTGTAAACTGGTTCATTTGCACCTCATACCACATGTGAATAATGGACTAAAACTGATAAACTAACCTTCCTCTCCTTTTTATTCTGGAAGCCGGAATTTGGCTTCATGCTTCAGTTTAAGCAAAACAAAACAAAAAATGTTGGCTCATTGTATTGGCTCTACCATTCTGAATCAATCTGGCTAAACAAGATGGGGGAAATCTACCTTATTCCTATAAATGTAATTTCACTAACTGATTAATAAAAACTGATAGAATTATGTTTAAATATTTTTGAGGGACCCTGAAAAATCGGCCTTTGTAATCATTCTAGATTATGGCACCCCTGATGCACTGATCAGGCTGTCTTTTCCCAGCTACAGTGCATGCCTGCTAAACTAAGCTAAATACAGGAATCACGTATGTCTCCTGGTGTGCCTGGCAGCTTTCTTGTGAGGTATGCAAGATTTAAAAAAATGATGGCTGCAATTTGGCACTTTGACGAGGTTTTTGCATATGTTTTGAGCCAATCAATGGTGATATGTCCAGCCAATCAGCAATGGACGATATTATTGACCATCAGCTCAGTCATAGTTACAACAGTCTATTGTCAGACACATGACAACTGTTCTTATGACGTATGGCTTAGGCATACATCTTATATTTGAAGATGGATCACATTTTGTGAAATAGATGGTATGCAGTAAAAGAATATTTTTTACCCAGATGTTCTTTTAACAAAGTCCATCCATTTATTGTATCTTACTTAATCCAAAGTAGAGTCACAGAACCTATCCTACTAACATTGGGCACAAGGTAGAAACAAGCACTAGATGAGTTATCAGCCTATTGCAGTCCAATTTAGAGTTCCTAGTTGGCTGAGCAAAATGTGTTCAGGATATGCAAGAGAAAACTGAAGTACCTGTAGAAACCCCATGGGGACACAGGAAGAAGATGCAAACTCCACATAGACAGTGACCGGATCAAAATGAGGTTTGAACCAGAGACTGAAACTGTAAACCAGCAGTAAAAACAAGTGAACCATCAATACCGAATTTGTATTTCATTAATATTATTTATTTAGTTCAGGTTGTTCCACAGCCTGATAAAGGAATAAGCTGCCCTAGAACATGAAAGAAGGAATGAATGAAACAATCAACCATTAATCTAACTTTTCATTGTTACAGTGTTTTCTATGATGATTAAACTTACAAATGTTCTTTTAAACAAGTATAAAAAATGCTAAGAGCCATCACATGTATAATCAGTCATATCTATCATTAGTTTTTTTTAAATGATATTCAGTTATGAGATTTTGACTGCAGTTAAATTTTAAATATCAAAATTTTAGTTAAGGTACGTTATTTGAATTTTAGTGTGCCGAATATATAAAAATATACTATTGACGACAAAAGTTGTTTCTTCTAATGGCTTTCTGATTTATTTTTGAATATGAAATATTTTGTAGTTTTTCACTTTTTGCAGTGATTTTAGTCTGCTTTTATTACGGACTGAATAGTGCTATCACTTCATGGGTTATCCTCCTACAACTGTTAAGACTTTGACTATGATTGGGTTAATTGTGGATTTTTATTTGGCCTGGCGTGACTGGACCCTGTATTGGACGGATGACTTGCCCAGAGCTTTCTCGTTCCTTATACCCAGTTGATATAGAAAAAGATTTTGGAGTGTTCATCAGCCTGAATTAGGTTGAAGAAATTATCATTTTATTAAAGGTAAGCAATGCAATAAACTAAATAATCAATGCCTCCATCCACGTTTCTCACCCATTTGAGAGCTGCTGTCTTTCTGGATAGAATCCAATAGTAGGTGATTAAAATATTGCTTTAGCAGAAAGCAAATGAGAATCTCATCCTCTCTTTGCTCTGGCATGAACAATATGAGTATAAAACAAATCTTTGAAGTTTGCACTAGCTGCACTGGCTGTTTAAGATAACACAGGCTTTTAGTTAATCTCATGGGACGATGATGGTTCAGCCAAAACAATGAGTCTTTCATTCATTTCTGCAACGTGAGACAACTCGGACATTTATGTGGCAACTGTGTATCTGGTGAAATTGTTTTCTTGAATGTAGGTTTTATGTGTGCTCTTTTGAATCTTTGCAATGTATCTTTTTAACCCAGTTTTGTCATTGTTTAATTTTATTACATCCTATCATTAAACAATTAGATATTCATATAATAGTACAGTGGTAAAATATGTGCTCCCTGTGTGATCACTACATTATTTTATATGGAAAATGCTATTAGGTCTTCAGTCAAAACCTAACATTAACAACAAAGTACTATAAGGACACTAATGTCACAAAGGTTTAGTACAATATGTGTTTCTTTATTTAAGTTTAAAGATTTTGACACCTTTGGAGTTGACTGATTACATTAATTTTAGTGACAATATCTTCTGTCAGATGTTTCCTGTAGTTATTAATGGCACTGTGAGGAATTTTAACCCATTTCTCCTTGCAGATTTGCTCCATACCAATGCCATTTGTTTGTTTCCAAGCACAGTTTTATTATTTCAGATTCAGCTGTAACATCTCAGTTGGGTTTTGGCCTTAACTATGACGAATCCAATCCAGAATTGAAAATGTCTTTCAGTTTAACTGTTCTGGTATTTGATTTGCTAACACAGTTCAGTTCTTTGGCTTGATATCTGATTCAGCTGTGCTACACTGCCAGTTTCATTTTGTCCAATATAACAATTTCTAAGTTGTATTAAACATCTTACAGTGGGTTTAGAATGACCAAGAGAAAGGTAAAGTAATAAAAGACCATGAGAGGTGACAGACAGTGAGGATGTGAAGAAAGCAGATTACTGTATGTGAACCCACAGCTAATGGATTTAGCATGTGTCGCCCTTTTGTGAAACGGAATGCTTTGTTATATCCCTAGTCTATGATCTCCCAGTGCCACTCTTTTGTTTTAATATCAGATATATGTGACCAATTTTTTCTAATGAAGTTTCAAATCCATGTTTATTGTCTGTTTTCACTATTAGCAACTGTCATAAAGATGTGGACTTCAGTACCAAGTGCCTTGGGAAAAACTCACCTTGCTTTTGAGTTTACTAATTTGAAATATTATGTTTCTTTTTTAACAAACTGTTTACTGTCTAATACATTGAGGGTTTAAAAGAAGTAATAAGTTCATATACAAATCTGCATGAAAAAAAAACAGCATAAAACCTAATCGTTCTTCAAATCTTGGCTATTCATCTGTGTCCATGGAAAGTTTTCTTTCTAATCTATTTTTTCATTTAATTAATCATGATGTTTATGTTTAATCATGATGGAAGGTATAGAGAACAGAAGAATAATACACGTGTGTGTTTAAAATAGCCAAATTCATAAACAAGAGCTCAAACCAATCTTTTTGTCAAACCAAATACAAAATTCTAAATAATAGTCAAAGTTCATGCCAAAATTGTCTTTAACCAGAAAAAGAAAGAAAAGCAAATGCACACTTAAACTTCACAGTTGTTATCCAAATCTCAAATGACCTAGAATATCCAGGGTGACCTTTTTATGCCTCTGTGAATATGATGTCAGGCGTTGCACATTAACATATCAGTTTCATATTCATTTGGTGGCTACTGCACCACATAATGACGACACCCATGAAAACCAGCACAAAAAGAGGTAAATAATTTTAAGCTACTTGGAAATTAGCCTAAATCAAAAGTAGTAAAGTTATACCATAATAACTTTGATTTAATATGCAAAAAAATCCACTAAAACAATTTAAAAATTAAAAACAAAACATAACCATGATATTTACATTGAAAAGTTACTCTTTTATTGTGTCAAACTGAAATTTCTCAAAGAGTTTGTACACTTTTATTGGAATGTTGACTCAGTTTTTATGATATTACAATTTTTCCTCTCTAAACCCTTATTCAAGCTGGATTATTATCAGAGGACCACTATAATTTTAGCCCCACCCAAATCACTCACATGAAAAACTTTTTACGGATTACATGTTTATGTCTCAGCAATGATTACATGAGCCTTTTACTTTCTATAAAAAGTCTGTAAAAAATAAGTCCTGTGCGAATGAACATGCAAGAAAAACTGTCATTTAAGTGAATCAGATGGGATTAAAAGTACAGAGGTCCTCCAGTAATTACTATTTTACCCAGTGCTTGAAGAGTAAAAAAATGAACACAAGGCTACTCCTTGTTGTGCATGTTAAATAACAGAGGGATAGTATACCCTTCAAAGGTTAGATGGCATTGCTAATATGCACAATTTGAATCAAAATGCTTAAGGGGGTGTGGAGCAGTGTGTGTCCCCCTTGGAGATACAAATGGACATATTGTTATTATAAGTAAGGGTTGCTAATGTGTTCCAAACTGATAGTATGTACTGATACACATGCAGTAACTACTCATAAAACAAGAACAGAGAGTACTGGTATACACCGGCCCACTTAAGCACTGTTGTAAAACTAATCCTGTCCAAAAAGGGCTTCGTTTACTTTGAAATTTCCTGGTAATTTAAAAGCCAAGCAAAATGACACCTTTTATTGCCTAACTAAAAAGATTACAATATGCAAGCTTTCGAGGCACCTCAGGCCCCTACTTCAGGCAAGATCTTGGCTAACACGGTACAACACCCTAGTACTACTGGTAATTTAAGTAAATTCCTGCTAATGTTTTCACAAATGTAAATGATAGTGAAGTACCAAGTCCTCTGCAAAATTTGTTGTTTATTCCTGTCTGTTTTTGCATGTATGTATGTAATTATCAGAGTTACATAGAATTAATCATCAATGTTTCTAAAAAAAAAAAGAGTTAAGAAAGTAATGAACAATTAAGAACTCATCACTTAATAGAAAACTACAAATTGAGACCACTGTGTTTGTTTTTTCTGTGGCTGCAAACATCAAGCTGGGTTAGGAAGTGTAACTGAACAAGACATTCACTTAACAGCTAAAACTGACTTCAAATTTAAAAATTAATTGGAATCCACATCTATAGCTAATGTCGGAGTCCGAGCCCAAGGTTATCTCCCTCTGATTTATCCGTCTTCCTATTTTCTGAGCTGTGTTATTCCTATTGGCAGCATTAAGTTCAAGGCAAAAACCAGCATTGGGTGGGATGTTGTCAGAGAACACACTCAAACATTTTGCATCAGATTAGAGTCACCAGTTAAAGTTAACAAACATACATCCTTGATTTAAACAATCCTTAACTTTCCAAAATGCTTCTTGAGATTGTAGACTTGAGTCATGTACTGCCATGCACTCTTTAAATAAAAGTGCTGGATTGGTTCTTAGAGCGGTTCCATAGGGGAACCAAAAGACTCATCACAAGAAGGTTCCAAAAAGAACCTTTATTTTTTTAGATCTTCATCAGTCCCCATACAGTAAATAACGATGGATATATTAGCTGGTAAAAGTCAATCAATGGCTCATAATTTTAAAAGGACTCTCACTGTATATAATAACACTAGGCTCACCCACATTTTAAGGCGACCGACTTTTAAGTTGACCACTTCTTAAGGCAATTCAATATGTAGATCAATTTGATATTTTATACAAACTCATTAATTTGGTTATATTGCATTTGAGCGGTATTACTTTAATACTCGTAGTTTCTGTTATTTTTGTGATGAAATTTAAACTTTTTTTCTAAATTGAGGTTGCCCTTTTGAACCCCCCTGATATTTACTACGCGGTGAGGCATTTGTACTCCATCAACATTAATTATTTCCAGAGACATAATTTTGTCTATTTTTCCAGCGCATCGCGCACAAAAGCAAGGGAACGATGGGAGCACCAGAACTCTGCTCACATCATGTCGCTTCGTACCGCAAGCTGCAAGTAGTAAGTCTGTGATAAGCGGAATACCGCTATACTTTCCACTCACGGGACGGAAGGACAGTCCCGACCGCTTTTATATAGTAAAAAAGAAGAAGAAGATATCACACAGTCTGGAGCAGAAAATCATCTTTTACCTGGAAAAACGAAACTACAAATCCCATCGTGCATTGCAAAATGGACAGGGCGTGTGTGAAAATCCGCTGGACGGAAGGACACCCGACCGCTTTTATATAGAAGGATAGGCTAAGTTCAGGTTTTCTTAATCTGGTAGTGTACTGCTTGGTAACCTACCATATAGGGTTGCCAGGTTAGAAAACTAGAAATACGGGACACTCTTAAAATCTCTCTCTATATTACTATATATATAAATTTATACATGCCCACTACATACCATGACCAATATATTATATAAAAGTAGAAACATAAGTTAAAAACATAAAGCAAGGATTTTAATGAGTTATGAGGAAAACAAAAGTAAAACAAATTGAAAATGATTTACTGAAAGTGCAATTACATACACCACAGTTTGCTTCAAAACAGCTTCAGCCTTGTTTGATAAATGTCCATTCGCTGGAATATTCATCACGAAATTTACACTTACGTTTTGGCATCTTGGGACGGATGGATGGATTCGTTTTTAAGTTAGAAAAAAAGTGGGCAGTGGCAAGTAGTAACAACACACTTTGTTGACACTGTTATGTTGCAGTGTGGATACAGAACTGCACAGCAGCACGGCTGGAGAGCAAAACGGTAACAGTGTCACTGTCCTCAGCCAACCATAGCAACTGAACAAGTTGCAAACAGGCTGCAAACACTAGTTTCCTAGTTACATTTGGGTTATTTTCATCAAGAGAATCTGAGAAAAGAAAGTATAACTACTTATAAAGTTACAACTAAGTACCGTAAGAAGGTAGTAAAAATATATTTTTATTACGAAATTTGAAAATTAACTAAATACGGGACATTTGGGTGTCCCTGAAAGATCAGTACAGGACAAGGGACAAAATTATCAAATATGGGACATGTCCCGTATATAAGGGATGTCTGGCCATACATTAAAGATTTCAGGCTTCCTCTACATATTAGGAAGTTTGGCAAAGCACAAAGAACAAAAGTCATATACAAAGATGGTTCTTTGTCAAGCAATGGCTCTATGAGCGACCACCCAACACAGTAAAAAACTTATGTAGTGCCATTAGAGATCCATTATTTTTAAGAGTGTGGCTGAAGTGAATGGACAACCATTTACAACTCAATCTCTCATATCCAGCACAGAATTCTAGAAAGCACCATGTGGTGGCCCACGTACAAGGGGTAAAGAGAGGTTCAGAGATAAAAGCACTTGTTTTAATGTTAAGTAAATGTAATAAAATATTAAAAAATGCCTATTTTATTTACATGATATTTCTTCAGCTTCCCCATTTGCAAATAATTAGAGAGATATAGCAATTTTTAATCAGGTGATGCCAGGATTGCTGGCACATGGTATGATCTTTGCCTCACTGAATAAATAATAAAAAACATTGTTTATGTTAGATTAAGCTTTAAAGAATTTTCAGCTGGTTACTTGTGAAATGGCACTGTGTCCTGAAACAAAAGCCTCTGTTGTCAATAGAATCAACTCTGTGATAGTTTCATCGTGTACAGAAGGTATGAGTAATTCACAGAAAATGTCTGCACTTTATAAAACATTTTAAGGGCAAAGTAAGAACATATTTTAAAACATCATATTTTAAACAGTTACAAAAATACATTTATGAAAGATGGCATATGTTGGCAGTTTGTTGGTAATAATAATAATAAAAATACAGTGCTATACATACAACTAACTTCTGAAGAACATTTCTAGATATCCATGCAAACATACAGTACGGAATATCAAGTGACAATCCTAATTAATGACCGTCTGTAATCTCGTCCAACCATAATGAAAGTTCCTTGTTCCAAAAATACTCCACTGACTAAGTGCAGAAGAATGGACTGATATATACAAACACAAACACTTAGCTTAGTTATTGTGCACACTTCCACAGACCACTACCAAAAAGCAAAAGAAAAATATTTAACTATCAAAGTCAACCAATGCATTATTAATCACATTGAAAGGAGAGATTGATTTGTCCAAGTGACAGAGCAGCAGTCATGGACTATAAGACAGACAGCAGCAGGTGGAAGACTTACCACTGGAGCAGTTGGGTCCACCCCAACCAGGTTCACATTGACAGGTGTTGGGAGCAATGCAACGACCATGAACACATTTATCAGCACAGTGGGCTGCAAACAGGGAAGAGCAAGAAAAAATAAGGGAAAGTGAGGTCAAGTTACATGCTTTCACACACAAACACAACTACTACCAGATTTCCCTAGGAGGAGATTCCGTGTCTCAGTGCTCAGCAGTCGCATTAACAGGAGGCCCACAATCATTTTTTAGTGGTGACATGGAGTTCACATAAGCTAGAAAAATTATTTGGGAGAATATGGGCTTTTTCCATGCAATACAGTGAGTGCACCGTGGTTTTGATTCATTTGTTTTAGCATAAGCAGACTTGTGATCTCACATTCTAAAAGAAATTTCCAGAAAGCTTTACTGCTCAATTTTCATACAACTGTTCTGTAACATATCCTCATTTTTCCAAATAACCTCTGTCAACTTTAACTTGTCAGGATCTTGTTGATGTTGGTTTCTAATGTTTATACACATTTAGTGCACACTTTTGGTATTCTGAAAATATTTTGTTATCATTTCTTTGTTGATGTCATTCCATCGCTATTTTGTGTACATGATTTCTAAGGGTGCCATCATTTTGTTTGGTACTTTCATGGACTCTGACATTATAGAGCTTTGAACACTGTGTGTTACTAGATGCGTAATTTGCATGTTATGTAACATGCGATGTGTTGCTGGTAACATGCGATGTGTTGCTGGTAATGCTGTAAAAAAATGGCTATATCCATATCTGTCCTCCTGAAAAGCTCTTAAGGAAATACTACAACTGATCTCTGATATTCATTATTTCATACTGTCTAATAGGACTCATATTTCATCACATCCTGAGACAACAGCATTGCATCAGTAAGAAACAGGAGTGCACTGCTGCTGTTTGCCTGCCAGAATGAGGCATGCCAATGAGCTCTGCTTGACCATTCTCAGAATCCTCAATCATGAATCTTAGCAATTAACAGTGCTTTTATCAAAGCAATGTGTTTAATATTTAGCTAGCTGTGAATGATAGCAATTTTTTATCAATCACAATCAATTCAATAACAGGTCATTGCTTAACTCTTTTAGGGCTGATGTCAACTTTTGTCAAAATTCAGGGGTAGAGGACGGGGATCACCAGTAAACTGCAACAAAAATCACCCTTATGTTTTAGTTCAACTCTCTTTGCTAGAAGGAAAGTTACATAGCTTTGTTAATTTAACCTCGATTCCCTACGGGTGAAGGAGTAGCAAAGAGCAAACAACCTCTAAAATGGCACCGACATCTGGCGAGAGACAAAAGCGAATGTGCAAAGCAAAATACTCCATAGACATTTTACGCAATTTCGTTGAATAGAACTCTGACTTGTCAGACTCCGAGTATGATGCAAGTGATCTGGAGATGAATATCGAAAATGAAAGTGAGGTACCAGCATCATCTGATTGGCCCCCAGCTGATTGTGAACACTTTCACGTAGCTGATACACCTACAGCAGTGTTCACCTGGGAGGGCCACCACATATCGTGTTACATTGCAACCGCCACTACAAACCACCTGCTGTGTGAAGACAGCCAGGCAGCAGGCCCACTGTGCATTCCTGCTGTCCATCGAGGTGCCCCTTCACAGCCACTGCCACCAGAGATGCCAAACATAAGCCAACAGCAGCCATGGCACGTAGCAACCATTGCTTTGTGTGCTTTTCAGAAAACTGAGTTTTTTGGAAAAAATATTCAGCCCTCAGAGTTAAAATGCAATGTGATTTTGGTGGACAACTGAACTCGCTCCTGAAAACTGATCATTCCATGGTATTGTAGTATCAAGTGGAATATTTCAAGTTAAACACAGAATAAGCTATAGACACTTACTGTAACATTTTTAATAAATTACATAAAGTGTTGTAAAATGTTTTGGAGCACCCTCTTGTATAAGCACATTGAAATAAGGTATTTAGGGTTTGTATTGAGATCTTCAGCCATCTGCTTTCAATAGCGAGGGTCATCAGTCATATATTAGATGGGCTGACCCCTGCAATTTCTCCAAATGCAAGAAAGCTTACTGGGTAATTTGTGAGATCATCATCAATATGTAACAATTATATCATATATGTAAGCTCTATTGATACCAGGAGCCTCGGTTGTTTTATATCACTTAATTCTTATTCATAACAATCATGTTATTAAATCAGTAATTAATGTGTTTATAAAGACTGGACAACTTGCACAGTTTCACCATACAATGAGCAGCATGCATAAACAAAATGGGACAAGAGGCATGCAAAAAAAATGACTTGGTAATAAATAAAACAAAAGTTGCAGTGTATTCAATAGCTGTAAAGAAAAAAGTATGACAACATTTTTAGTGAGCAAACCACCACATGCTGGCACATAAATTATTGGAACCCAGTTTTATTTGTTTTAACAGGAAAAGATAAAAACAGTTCAAAAAGATTACATTTTCTCAAAATGCATAATAATACTCTGCACAAAATACTATTACAGAAATGTATTTCCGTTGCACAGATTTTTGAAGATTTTTGCAAAAAAATATTATCCTTACCGTTTTCTTTAAAAATGAATGAGTTAATGAGAAACACGTGACACTTTCCTTGTGTTTCAACTCAAATGTACAATGAAGAAGGAGATGTTTTCAAAGAGAAAATGGCATTTGGAGAACTTTTAATACAAATTGTTTGTGTAATGTAACATGTGACATTATATGTCTCATTTTCATAGAGAAAACACAACTCTTAAAATAACCCTTTATAAATTAAGTATTTTTTTTACAAAACAACTCAATTTTCCATTGTTAATAAATGAAGTAATAAATACCAATTTATTCCATTTGAGTCAGAGAAGCAGAGCATCTCTG
Organism: Polypterus senegalus; assembly: GCF_016835505.1. Lineage (NCBI taxonomy): Eukaryota > Metazoa > Chordata > Cladistia > Polypteriformes > Polypteridae > Polypterus > Polypterus senegalus. Next base: position 95,823,151 of record NC_053160.1, read on the forward strand.
TGAGCAAAAGAAAGGAAGGGATCAGAACTTGATAGATATCATTGAATATCAGTTAATATAAAATATAAAATTCCATATAAATATATTATTAATATACAAATGTATATCATTAAACAATTTAGAAGTGCAGGGTCTAAGCCTGTCCCAACAGTCCTAGATGCAAGGTGGGAAATGGCCTTGAACACAGCATGTGCCAGTCCATCACAGAGGCACACTCACACACACACTCACATTAATACACTATTAACACTGGGTCACATTGGAACTGAAAATTAACGAAACATGTACATCTTTTCAGAAAAAAAAGCCTACACAGGCAGATGGAGAATGTGAAAAATTCCCAAGTAAAATAACAGGGTTGAGATTTAAACCAGGACACTCGATCCAAGAGGGCCTACATTAAAATACTGTCATAAAAAAGTGTGTTATTAAATATAATTAATAATGCCAAAAATGTAAATGTGTAAAATCAAAAATATCTGTTCCTTACTTAAGGGGTTTAATTTAAATCAGAGCTGCAGAGACTAAAGCTGATCCTGCCAGCATAGGACACAAGGAGAAACCACCCTGGAGAGGGAATTGCAGAATATTATATAACATAACATAACATTCTCATGCCTCCTTAATCCAATTCAAGCCTGGCAGAAAAACAGCACTGGACTAGCAATCAGTTCTTTTCTGGAAGCACCATCCCACCCAATAAAACCCCGTGCAGACATCACCTGGCATGGTATTCCAGTCAAGAAATCTAAATATATGATGAAGCACCACTAAGCACTATGCCACAGTATAGTATTAACTCATGCACAATCTTTAATTTCTGATTGGTATATAAATAAACTGGCACTCATCTGCAGTATGTGCTATTGCTTTTTTAAACTGCTTGATACTTTGGTATCTTTATTGTGGAACTTCCATTTTATTCTCCTGTTCTAATGGGTTTTATTCTATCTATTTTAACAGCCCATAGATACAGTATTTCTGTAGTCAGGGTAGCTGCCAAGGTGGCACAAAATATTACTGTCATTCAGGTGCCTTCTGTTGAGGACATATAAAACACGTGGCTCCCTTAGAAACACAAACAGTATTATTGAAAATCTCTGCTATCCTGCACAGTCACTTTTCTCACTCCTTTTTTCTAGCAAACTGTACAGGAACATTCTTATGGCATCAGAAGATTCAGGACAGGTTATATCCATAGATGATATGGCTAGCGAACAACCAATTATAATGGCAAATACTGTATGTATTCCTGTACAGCATATACAGTGTGTTTATATATAAGTATATCTCTATATATATATATATAAAGCAATAAAATGTCAGGCATGCATCCATGGCCAGGCATCCAAAAGAGGATTAAAATGTCTGATGAGTAAAGGCAGCAAGAAGCACAAGCAAGAGGGATGTAAGCTTTAGACTATCCAATGATCAGAGGCAACAAGAAACACAAGGAAAGATGGACATTAGGGCTAGAATGTTCGATGAACAAAGGCAACAAAATGCACAAAGAAAGACGGACACAAGGGCTAGAATGTCCGATGAACAAAAGCAACAACACGCATAAAAAAGACAGATGTAAGAGTAATGTCAGATGAACAGAGGCAACAACATGGACAAAGAAAGAGAAACATAAAGGCAAGTATATACAGTGAACAGAGGTTCCAAATGCACAAAGTGATCAAAACAGGCAGACTTACCATTGCACTATTGTGCCCGTTTTACTAATTTCACTGAGCTATTATAGTTAGTAGTATATAATTGTATATATGCTGTATTTAATGTATACTAACATACTCTGATGTTTAAAGGCTCTAAAAAACACAACTAGACAACAGGTAAAATTAATTTTCAATAAAAAAACTAGCAACCTGGTCCAATTTGTAGCACTTTGTGAGTGTACAATTGTCTGTGTTAGTACTGCATTACTGTCATTTTTCTGAGGAGACGCACAAGTAAGAGTTTCATTGTACTATGTACACATGACAATAAATTTGAACCTGAATTTGAGCGACTCTGCCTGTAGGCCCATTCCACTAAGATGGGCACTGACAGAATAGTCATTATAGTAAGTGGGTATGATCATGAATGGAGGGGCCATATTAATAAATACAGCCATCAATTTGCATCAATTAAAATTAAGGCAAAGAGTTAATTAGCAGCAAAAACTGGTCACTAATTAAGAAAAGGGTTCGAATGAAAACCTGCAGCCACAGTAGCTCTCCAGGACTGGAGTTGGAGAGCCCCTGCTCTAGACACAATGGTGCATCCTGTACTATCTGACAGCCTCCCATTAATCTCATGAGACCTCCTCATATTAAATATCTTGTTACCTGAAAGGCCTTTTGCACAAATCTCTGAGAGCTCTAAGCACTGTGCCACCTCACCTCCCTTATTTATGTAGGTGAATTTTAAGGTCACTATTATGTTTTAATTTGATGGTGGGACATTTGCACGGTCTAACTGGAGATTCAACTTTTCTTCATTTACTTTTTATTTTGTCTTCTTTTGTAAGCTGATATGTCATCCTGTTTTACTTTGCTTTCTACAATTTTCTTGTTTAATTTCTAATAAAGCCTTATAATGAGAGGGATATATAAAATAAACATTGTTTAAGTGAGGAGTTTTTAAATCGGTTTTAACCATTCTTTCTAACTTTTCAACATGGCTTAACAGTACTTAGTAAGAAATGTTAAGGCAGAAAAAATATCCTGGTATGTAAATCATAGCAGGTGCTAGCTTTTTCTCCAGGGGACTCTAATGGATTAACTTATTTTAAATAATAACAGAGTTACATAAGCAACTCTTACTAGAGATTTTATAATGAGCAATACACAGTAACAATACCCCAGTAGTAAGTTTCCACCACAAGACTTCTCTCAGAAAAAGAATATTTTGTGAATTTCGGGCAGCTTCAGTTGCGTAGGCACTCGAAGAAAGTAACTGCAAAGAAAGGCTGTTCTTAAGAAAGTAACTTGTGTCAACAGCTGGGTGTGTTCTAGGACCAAGTTGAAATGTAGGATTATGTTGCACAGCTGAATGTCTCCATGGTAGAGCATTAAAAATATTTCTTTGTAACTTCTCATGTGGAAAACAGCCATCAATTACAGGAAAAATGACATCACAGATCCTCTAGAGACATCATTTAGACTTAGTCCAGAAAAATTGGAATTTTGCAGTGCGTAAAAATAATTAAATAAATCAGCAAATAACAATTGATTTGTACTTAATTTGTGTCTTCAACACCATCAGCTCCTAAAATGTTTTAAGTGAACCTAATGAAGACAATATTTCTCAAAACTTTAAACATTTTATGATAGGTGGCCTGATAGACAAGTTGTTTACGCGGGAAAATGTGGCAGAGGTCTAAGGCAGGGCCCAGCAAAGGCCGAAAACAGAGAAGCTCATACAAGCAGTCATTATGCATGACTTTGTGCCAGTGCAGTAGGAAAAAGTCTGTCATGCATGGTTAATGTAACAAATGCTCTGGAAGAGTAACAGACAGGAATACCTCAAAGCGAGATAGAGGGAGATGCCGCCATTGGTGGAAGTGTGCAGTATTCTACCAAGCCCTGAAGTACATTTGCATGCGATGCCTAACCCTCTGTTAAAAGACAGAAAGAGTAATGAGGCCATAAGGAGTACAAAAGATGATAAGAAACCTCCATTAGATTACTGCTAATGGTGCTAGGCTTCAAAAGTATAACTCTTTCGAGAGAAAAGGCAGGGGGTGGGCTACCTGGATGAAGACATGGCCATTTGAGGCAGCTAAAAGGTCAGGTAGTGTAGTGGCAAAAGTAGTGCTTCTGTCAACGTCAAAAAAATTCCAGAGCCTGGGCAGAGCTAACCCTGGGGCACAATTACAAGATGTCTCACAGTCCTTAAAGCCTAAATTCAGAGGATCTGTTGGGGAAAGGGCTCACTGGTAGAAGAAGTGAGGTCAGAAATGTGAATGAGGCAAAAATCGAGTGTTAAGACCTTGTTAATTACTGCCCTTTATCATTTTATTTATTTTTGGAATGATATTATTCATTTTGCTGTTAAATTGTATTGTTATTTTTATGATATCAACATGTCCTCATTTTTTTAATTCTTTTTAAGGATTCTGGCTTCAGCTCTGATTAACATTTTAGCTTTGTTTTTCTAGTGTTCCATGGATTGCCCCCTGCCTGCCTTTGGACAATTCTTTCATTATTTCCCCAATAGAATCAACATAATTTATCTATCATATTATTTATTTAAACATCTATTTTGATTCATTCTTCCAAATGAACACATCAGTGAGAGTAAGAAATGCATTAGTGTGGCACATGGAGATGGGCAAGCAGGTAAGTCATTTAACCTGATGTCAAGGTTTGACAACGGCTTTCTCCCTGGCTTTAATTTTATTTATTTGTTTTTAATTGTGTTGTTCCCTTTGTAAATGTAATTATTTGTATTAATTAGCTTCTTTGTTTAATTGTGTTTAATGTTGTGTACATCTGTTTCATAATGATTTTGTAATTTGCTCTTTGAGTCTTAATTGTTTTGTTTTATTTCACACTTTACTGACTGCAATGAAAGGACAGTGAATTTCAGACATCTCTAACATCTGGGGTAACGTAGCAAAGGATTTCAAGGGTATTCCAGAAACAGAGTTCCAAATATGTTCCCATCAATGGCAACTTCATCTTACAAAATGCACAACTGTAGAAGTGTACTTTGAAGATGACAGTAGCCGCTAGTGTACAGATACGCACACATTTTTTCTACACGTTCATTCTTGAAATTAAAATGGCACATCTTATACTGTATATACAGTATACATTAAGGTACAAAGTTGGTAACTTTTCCCTGAAAAATACCAAACTTACCCTTTTAAAGAGTCTGCATTAGTCAGATGCTCTTCTTGACCTTAACATGTAGAATGCACTAGTAAGAGCCATTAGTAGAGGAAAAAAAATCTCGTAGTTGGGAATTATTGATCTTTTGTTTTGTTTCTTGATTTGCATTTTTCTAAGCTCCTAAAGGATTTGTTTTGACTCAGTCATGCATGACCTTAATCCTACACGACTGGATGAACCCAAAAATCAAAGCTGAAACAATATGAGAGGCGTCCTATTAATTTAAAAAAATCAATTAAGCCTCTCCTAAGAGCTGTTAGTGTTATTGTTTGGAATTGGATTTGATGGCAGAAGAAGGAGAACATATGGTGTGTTCTGCAGGTAAGACTGATGCACAAACTGACAGAAGAGATAAATAAAAACTTTAAAGCGAAAAGGTCACACTAGACAAAACATAAGTTAGTGTTGTATGCTCCTCTCTCTCACTGAAGCTCTGCTAAGTCTCCTGTCCTTGTTTTTGACATACTTTATGTCAAGGAGACCCATCCCATGTTTGAAGTAATGTATGTTTAGGAACAGTATCACCATAATGAAACAGCTTACTTCTGTCACACTAATAACTATAAATCCTTACATCTATTAACCTTCATCATTCATCCGTCCATCCATCCATTATCCAACCCGTTATATCCTAACTACAGGGTCACGGGGGTCTGCTGGAGCCAATCCCAGCCAACACAGGGCGCATGGCAGGAAACAAACCCTGGGCAGGGCGCCAGCCCACCACAAGGCACACACACACCAAGTATGCACTAGAGACAATTTAGAATCGCCTTCATCATTCATGTTTCTGACAAATACTGGTTTAATTAATCTTTGTTATTCATTACCTTTGGTAAAATATTTCTAAAAGTTTACTGTTGTGATTCCTGGTTTTAGTACACTGTGCTGTGATTCTTTTTTTTTTTATTTTTATATTTATTAACTTCATTTTTGGAATTATTGTTTATTTTTATCATTATTTTAACAGCATCTTTCTGTGTTCTGTTTTTGTATGGTTGCTACAATACTGTTTACAGTTGGTGTGCCCATTGTTAGTCACATGACATGGCGGTAACAGTTCAGTTTCAATACTCCTTCCTATTATTATTGGATATTTGGCAGACACATTCACCTACAGTAAGTCAGCTTACAAGACCAGGATATAATATAATTGTTTACATGCATACTTTTGCCATTTGACGAACAAGAAAGTTAAGTGAGTCAGTGATTGTTTTGTTGGTCAATGGTACTGATATTAGTCCGGCGTGTACTTCACAGATTTGGGAGACTGCATTTGAGTTTGGATTTGGCATGTTCTTTTTTTTTCTCCAGGTACTGCGGTTTTCCTCCCCCATCATTAAGACAAATGTGTAAGGATAATTGGTGACTGTGACCTACATGAGAGTGCGCAAAAAATGCAATCAATAATGGACTGGTGTCCTGTCCAATGATGACTTCTGTACCTTCTCTCTGGGCCTCTAAGATTTTGGATAGAGAGATGTACCTTTTCTATTTTGGAAAAGATTATCTACCTCCTTTTATTTCCATCTTATAACTATCTTTATTAATGTAAAGCAATATATAACCAAAATCTTACCCACCATCATATAGCTTCCCTAAGCTGTGTCAAAGACCATCTCTTCCACTCTAAATTCTGATTAAGTAGTCACACAACTGATGTAACAGTCAGGGTCAAACAAGAAGAACTTGATAAGACCCCACAGCTAACATTGCTGTTATCTGTTATCGCAGCGGAGTGGTGGCTCTGAGGTTAGGGATCTGCACTGGCAATCGAAAGGTTGCTGGTTTGAATCCCGTAAATGCCAAGAGGGGCTCTGTTGGGCCCTTGAGCAAAGCCCTTAACCTGCAATTGCTGAGCACTTTGAGTACTGAGAAAAGCGCTATATAAATGCAAAGAAGAATTATTATCTGGGTGGACTGCTCTTCTTAAGCAGGTGTCTCCATACCATTTTTAAATGACATCCACCAGAACAATTTCCAAACTCGTTCATCCTAATTCAGGGTCAGTTATGGCAGGGTGCAAGGTAGCCACCCTAATAATATAGGTCAGGTTCAAATCAACATTTTGACCTCAATTTCAATATTTTATGGTATATGTGGGAAATGTCCATAAATAAATAACGTTTCAATCTTTGTAAGCAAAATGCATAGCAGTAGTGTCTGGCCACACTGAAGCATTTACTTTTTTCTTTTTAAAATGTAACTTTTGAGAAAGCTACTCTTTATGAGACATGCCACAGTTAGTAATCAGGCTGAAGGATAAATGCCAAATGACTAAAAATAAGTCTCAACAGCAGAGCAGTACACATTTGAGTCCTTCAGTACTATTAGCCGGCTGGTTCGCTGTGAATCTTTTAACAAGGATAAGCAATGCAAGGAATTTGCGAGTTATATCTCCTACACTGACTTATGGGGTCATCAAAGTGAAGTATTTAAAATGCCCTTACACTTTAATTTCTTACTACTGTCATTAATACATCGCAGGCTAATCATTTTTAAACTATCCATCAACTAATTTAATTCACAGGTGAAGAACAGCAGAAAAAAAAGAGTCATTCATAGACATTCAGGTTTATTTTTAAAGAGGGACAGTGAAGCCTGGGAAATCCTGGGAGGGAGTTTCAATTCATTGATAAGTTGGCTTGAGCTCGCTTAATTGTTTAGAAGTTTGTAACTGCAGAAAAAATGCTTTATACTGACTAGAGAGATGTACAGTATTTGTATTTAGCTACTGAGACGTTTTCACAGCTTAATGCAACGGAGCAGGATAAATAGGTCATTAATGTTTGGAGAAGTGATTTCTTAATGATACAATATAAACTTATTCTTCATTGCAGTATCTACTTCAAGAAACAGAAGCTTTAAGGTGATCCAAATACATACGGTATATAAAATTATATATATCAACTAGCCATCCCCCACGGCTTCGCCCACATATTAGTGAAAGAGGACAGTGAGGAGGGCCCCACCCAGCTCTCTACTCCTGATGTCACTCTTCCCCCTCCCCTTGGCCTGCAGCCTCTGTCTCAGATTAACGCAAATATATCACTCCTGCAAGCAAACTATGATTCTTAGCGCAATGAGAGAACTCGCAAAATCAACTGGAATGTTCACGCAAATTATAGAAAAAAAAAAGATCTAAATCCATTGAGTAGCTCTCTAGTGAAAAGCGGACAGACATACAAACGGGTCTGAAAAACTATTTTGTGTACATGTTTCTATCGTAAATCTACCTGGGATGACCGGGAGTGCATGGAATGTGATGTCATCAACACAGTTTTGGTGCCAGGCACTTCATGGTTATTCGAGATTACAGATAGAACCTGTAAACTTTACCGTGTTTGTTTATTTGGTGATTTTTTTGTAGAACACCCTCAAGGCTTTGAATTTCATATTACAAATTTTGGTTTCTGATTTTGTGTTTTACAACAGTTCTTTGTGAGTTTTTTGGTTTCTCAGTTTATCCCCTATCTTTCATTTTTCATATGCAATACAGTCTGGTATCAATATTAGATAATGGTCTGTTTCTTTTTTTTTTGTAATTTAATATTATATATATTTGTATTGACATCTTTTATATTTTTCAACATTGTTCTGGAGGACATCAAGTTGCCATTTTGTGAGTATGTTTTTCTATGGGTGCTGCCAGTTTGTGTGGCTATTTTCATGGGCACCGTCATTTGTTTTTCTAGTTGCTATGTACCACATGACCTCTAAAATCATGCTGGCAATGCACTGTAGCATGTGTGTAAATTTTAAGAGCACTTAAAGCAATATAACTGCTCAAACAATAAAAAAAATTTAATTAAGAACAATTCTATTTTTAACTTTTGATTAATTTATATATTTGATTCTGGTTTATTTTTGGTTTTGCTTAATAGATAATTTCACCTCCAGTGTATCAGAACATTACAACATCCCTGTCAAATTTCTTAGTCAGCTCCTAAACTAACACTGAACCATATCTGCCACTTCAATTTTACAAAATTATCCAAATAAACACACCATAATAGGGAGACCATGTAAATTCCACATAGCTAGAAATTTGAACCCAATGTCCTGGAGCTGTGAGGCAACAGTGCTAACCACTGTACCACCACAATACTTGCTGTAATTCATAATACAGATCACAAACTGCTCAGAATAATTTAGGAGGCAGATGGCCACCTCTGTGTTATTTAAAGGAAACATTTCAAAAGAAAGTACAATTCCAAATCTTAAGCAGCTGAACACCACATCTTTTATAAGCTCTAGGAGGCTCAAATTTTTGCTTGTCCTGCATTTGACTTGTACTTCACTTGTCTTTCACTAGTCATCTCCTGCTTTCAATGTTGAAGTAGTAATTCTTTTACTTCATCTTCCACACCTTCTTTCACCTTTGTCACGTCTAGACTGCTGAGGTGTATATTGGCACCATTTCCAATTCCAACACTCTCCTCATCACACTTAGCTGCCTTGTAGTTTTTTCCTTCCTTAGACTTCAGTCATTATAGGTCTTCTGACTCTCAGATTGCTTTGCCTCCCTTATACATCACACAAACAGCCTGAACAGACCTATCAGTTTGCTTTCTGAGTAGTGCTATAGCTTCTATTCATTTATTTTCCTCCTCCACACTGTTTGTTTTCTGGCCTGGCTGGCTACAGTTGTGCCTTTCTAGTGGGATTCTTTCTGCTTTTTTTGCCTATACCTAGGCTATTTAATTTATTTTTCCTTCACTATAGACTGTGTGCAATATCCGTTGGTTTTGGCTGTCCACTCGGGGGCAGTTCCCTAACTTCTAAAAAGTAAGAAACTCTTCCAAATTTTCTAAATTCAGTTATATTCATAAATATACATAGAAATGGAATTTTCCTTCAGCTTTTACATATCACATACCTATTCATCATTCATTTTTAATTAAAGTCTGACTTGTTAGGGACATTTATAGGCCTAGAGTGCATACAATTCTGAAACCTGATTAATCCAGTTCCAGGTCATAGTGGACAGAAATCTGCTTCAGCATTATCCAGAACAGAGCAGAAATTTGTTCTGGACACAATGCCAGTCCAATATAGAGCCTGTTATTGGGAGTGTGGAAGCAAAAACACAATACTGTACCCACAGTAGAAGTGTGCATGGGCTCTTCAATTGTGTTGAAAGTTTGTGGAAGAGCAGAAAACTTGACAGTCTTTTAAAAGTATCTGGATAAGATATTGGAAAAACTTAACCAATCGCTAACCAAACAAGCTTGATTGACTAGACTGTTTCCTGCCATTTGTCAACTTTGTTATGTTTCTATATTCTAACAATAATAATTTAAAGACCTTCTAACAGAACAGGAGCAGTTTGAGTAATCTTATAGTCTCATCTATACATGCAGCTGATCACTATCAGCTAAAAACTAACTTCTTATGTTCATTACAACAAAGCACAACACATTTAAATCCACTTAATTCATTTCAAAGTTATTATCCTACCCAGGCACTACAGGGCACAAGACATTGAGAAACTGAAATGTAATATCAGATCATCTCAGTTGACATATACTTATATGGGGCCAATTAACCAATTAACCTACTGTGAACATCTTTGGGAAATTGGGAAGAAAACCAGAGGACCCACAGGAAAACACCCATTAACATGAGGAAGGTACATCTTTTCTGTTTCCCACTTATCCTTGCAGATGCTTTGCACGTTCTTCTTCTATCAATAATAAAGAAATGCCTTGTAAATAAGGAATAAATGTTTTGTTTTTATTATTTCATAGTGTGTCCTGTGTTACTTGATGAAGGGAGTTGGAGGAGGGTGAAAGCTCCTTTAAGGCTTGTTTTGATTGGGTTGTTTGATGTATAATTATCCATGTGGTGCTGATGCACAGGAATCAGTGCTATATGTCTGTTGGCAGTAGTAGTAACACTGCAAGCTTTCAGTGTTTTCTGAACTGTTGGGGCTTCATGACACGTTTTTAGTTTTTTAAGTTCACTGATGACCCAGATATAATCGAAATTGAGCCTTGGGGGTTGAAACGACCACAAGTGGAAGAAATGAGATTGGCTTTAGAGGCGGAAAAATAATGTGTAGCACTGTTTAGTGGCTAGGGGATGGGATGGTTTCATCACATCTCAGTACCTGAAATGGCAAAGATTTTACAGTTGGCATGCATGAAAGTTCTTTGCATGGCTGCTGTAGCTCTGTGACATCAAATTGGACTCACAAAGCATTATGAGGCCCTTGGATAAAAATGTTTGCCTAAGTCAGCCAAAAAGCCAATTTATTGGAAAATATTATGCTAACAAGGTCACCAGCAAACACGGCAAAAAACACTTTTATGAAATTTGAGGTACAACACTATAGAGAAATACTTATATACCTATGCATTGAAAAATGCATATGTGGTGGGATTGAGAGTCGATGGGCCCTTGGTTGTGAGATACATGCAATATTATGGAAAACTAGCGTGTTTGCTTGGAGGTCAAACCACAGTGTGCCACCATGCTAATATTCGCAAAGCAGGAATACCAAAGGGCTGGTATGCTTACTTGCCCATTTCAAGCCATGGTTCTACACAAACCAGGAGTGACAGCAGGTTCTGGTAATATTTGGGCAGCTCAGTAAAATGGTCCACCTCAGAAAAACATACTTATACTCAAAATTCCCATTGTTTGTACTAATTACTGTTTCAATTCAGCATAATACAATTTCCTGCAAAAAATGGGTTTTCTAAAGGCCATCAACAATAGCCAAAGTCAGTCAGTAGGAAAAGCAGGAACTGATCTACAGCACAAATGTTTTACTAATGTTCAAATGTATGTAGCATGTTCAAGAATAAGGAGCTCCAACAAACTAATAATATTAGCCTTGATATAAAAAATAACAAATATTTTATACAGAAAAGTACTTAGTTAGTTACATTGCACTTCCGCTTAGTCGATGGCACTCTAACTATATATACAGTATACTGTATATATACACACACACACATTAAATGTATGCTGTATGAGTATGTTAGACTAGTTAAGTCTGTGTGATTACAAGCAGGCATTGAAATTGTGCTCATGCATATACCACAGGAAACATTGGCCTAATGATGTATTTTCATATTCCTAATATATGATTTTTTTCCAATCAGTTTAAAGTAATGATCCCTCACATTAAATAACAATGAAGTTTAATTGTCCTTTTATAATTTTACTATTAAAATTTTACAATTTTCCTCAGATAATTTTAAATTGGGTACTGTTTCTGCACTTCATAAATACTACATAACTACATAAATTGTATGTGAGCACATACAGTTAATTTAATGCCAAATCAAGATAGCTTTATTCTCAGGTTCCTTACATTTACCACTTCATCACTGCAAAATGAAATCTTTATTTATCTGTTGTTATTTCTTTAACATAAGAACATAGAATATGTCATGTATAGGAGATACTTACGAATGCACATCTCCCTGCTTTCATAAAACCCAGGGCAGCACTGAGATTTCCGCCTGTACATTGTTTTCTCGCCACGTCTGTAGGCTGTCCTATAGCTCACTCTGAAAACAAAAGAGAGGAGTCTTATTTTTGCTCAATCAGTCAGTCATTGTTGCCTATAATTGATCTCATTGTTTGATTAGCTGATCCATGTTTTCCTTTTATTTTGCATTTATAAAAGTGCATTAGTGTCACATTTATGCTTATAGGAAATTGAGACATATTTATAATTTTCCATATCTTTAAAGGATAACTTTTTAAACTCACTTTTTCTGTGAAGTTTGCATTCTTAATCTTATTTGAATGCAGACAATTAATGTTGAGCACAGCCGACACCAGAAGAAAATGACTCTGAAAGGAGTTGTTACTTCTGTTTAATCCATATATGTGTTTATTAGTAAATAATTGTCAAAAAAGGAAAATTTAAAAATACAGAATAAATATATAGAAGAAAAAGAATTAATTCTTCCCCATCTAACACATATCAATTCACATATCACTTACTGATCTACTCAATAAAAATATAACATAACCAGTATGTAAGGTGGTTGTAAAAAACAGAGAAAAGGGGAAATAATGGCTTGCTTAGCTAAGCTAGATAGCTCAATCCAGAGAAATGGGATGGAACAAAAAACTACAGCCACAGAGGGTCCCCAAACTCAATGTTGAGAACCACTGCTCTAGACAACTGGAAAGAGAAAGTCCACGTTGACCTCTAGTTTTGGGATGTGTGGCAAAGGTTTAGAAAGTGGTCACCACATGAAATATAAAAGAGACAGGTAACCGTATTTAAGTGGAAAGACAGTAATGAGATTATCTTAATAAGAACAAAGATGAAAACAGCAACCTATCTATCTATCTATCTATCTATCTATCTATCTATCTATCTATCTATCTATCTATCATTCCAAAATTATTATTAACCTATGTCTATGTCATATAATAGGGTCTGCAGGTCCATCTGCATAGCACCACATTCTATGCTTTCCATAGCTTTTATTTATAACCCTCTAGCCTCCTATCTACCTACACCAATTTAAGCAGAGTTACTGTCAGACTGAGCCTTTAAACTACTGCAAATGAATGCATTCAGTTTAAATCTCCCCAGTCACATCTGGGGTCAAGAACACCCTCTGTAACTGCTGTAGTTCTGAGCCCCAACTCCCACTAAAAACATCAGGAAAACCAGCACATAGTCAGTCCTCATAAATATATTGTAAGGGTCAACACATACTTTCATGGATCCACTTGCTTCCTTCTAATGGTTTGGGGCAGGGGTTCTCAAACTCGGTCCTGGGGGACCCCTGTGGCTGCAGGTTTTTGTTCATTTAATTAGCTGGTATTATCTTTTATTCTACATTCAGAAAAGCACAGCAGCATGATTTTTACATTTATAAGAAATATTTCTGTTTTTACTATAGATTTAAATGCCTAACTCTCTTTTTATTATATTTCGCCCTTTCTCTATACAGTTTGCTCCCTTCATTGAATCTTAATAATGACAATTAAAAACAAGCAGAGCAGAAACCCAAGCAAACAACACTCAATCGTGAAAGGCTGCAAAGTACTTTAGCGTCAGCCTCACAAAGTAGTAAATAACGGATTAATTAAACAATTAGAACACCTAGAAAAGTAGAATGACAATCAAGATGAAAATACTGTTAAAAAGAAAAAAAAATACATATAATTGCTAATTAAATTTTAATACTTTTTTTTTTTTTAACCAAACTTAGTTTTCTAATTTGTATATTGTTCCCAAAACAGGGAATCTGGGAAACAACAATTCACTTAATTAGCCCAGGAGTCCAATTAAAAACAGAGGCTAGTTGGAACAAAAACCTGCAGCCACAGTGGTCCCCCAGGACCGAGTTTGAGAACCCCTCTTTTGGAGAATTCTATTCAATTTGTTGTCCCCACTGCCATTTGTTCCTGCTCTGACATCCCACTGCAGAATGTCAACATTCACTGTCAAAATTTCAAATACCTCTGTTCGAGCTAAAAGAGCATTCATTTACCGTGGCTGTACGAGAGGCTATTTTGTGCTCTATGGGAAGAGCAGAGCCCAAGTGGAGCCCAAACTGATTACAAATGAACCCATTGAACTAGACAATCAGATTATTTTGTTGGATCTTATTTTTTTTTTCTTTAAACATAATTTTATGTTTCTTTGAGTAAATGGGAAATACATAGACTCATACCTAAATATTTCTAGAGCAGTGATCAACAGTGATGAAATTTCTGTAAAAGTTTTCACGGTGTCTTCATGCCTGACAGAATCGCATTAGCATCACCTGACAGGATTCTTGTATTAAGGAAAGACATTTAAAGCAGTTTCCTCACCTGTGCCTTGTACATTTGAACCAGTTAAGAATGTCAGTGCAGCTTGTGTAGTAAATCTGATCAAAGGGATGTGCATAGGATTCTTGGACAGTAACAGAGTAGCTGAAAGAAATAAATAAGACACGTTATGAGTAACATAAAGAATCCCACTTTTGTTGAAATCTTTACATTGCAAGAATGCATTAAGGTATATGAGAACGTCTTGGGAAGTGATCACCCATCTGAACATGGTGTGTAGATGGCCTGCATTAATAAGCTGAGGCTTCTTCAGAATGCTTTACTGTGAGACGTAGGTTTAAATTGATAAAAAAATAAATAAGGTACATGATTTAATGTGATGGCAAAATCATCCAGATCTATACATTCAAGGGAAGAAATCTGATGTCATAAAGAGGACAGAAGCATCATAATTCAAAACCCGTTTGAATTCTTCATTTTCCATTTCTTTTGCCTTCCATAGGGTGAAAAACACTGATGGTAAGATGATTTCATTCAATGTATAGGGTATGATCTGTGCATTTTCCTGATTTTCGTAGTGGCTATCACCATATTACAGAGTTTCTACCCAGCTTGCATTGATGTGCAGGTTACACCGACTAATCATTCTAAGTTTTCAGTTGGTCTGATGGTGCTCTGATAGTCTTTGTGACCAAATTCCTTCCTAAAAATGGAGGAAACTGGTTTGAATATACAGGGCTGGACAGATGGCTTCAGTACATGAATAGAGGGAGTTTTCTGGTGTGTCAAGTCATGTCATTTTCTAACCCAATTAATCCAGACTAGGATTACAGGGGTGCTAAAGCCTATCCCAGCCAGTATAGGGCACAAGGCTGGCAGAGTGTCAGCCCTTCACAAGGGTGAACACACAAACATCTAACACACACTAGGGCCAATCTAGCATCAACATTTCACCTAACATGCAGTGGGAGGAAACCCACCCAGACACTGGGAGAACATGCAGACTCCACACAGGGAGGACCTGGGATGTGAGCCCTGGTCTCCTTAGAGCCTGGCAGCAGCACTAGCACTGCTCTACCATGCCACCTGTTTTGTGGTTTGGCCTTGTTTTATATAACTTACACATTAACACAGGAGTCTGAGTCTCAGTTCCTAGAGGGCTTGAAATATAATTAGAACCTAATTACTGCTGTTAATTATACATGACATTTTTGTTAATTAAATGATTTGACAGTGCAAAGTACATTCCTTCAGTAGAAGTAACGGCTACTAATAAGAAAGTGGCTGGAATGAAAATCTGCAGCCCTTCAGGAAATTAGTTTGGTAGTTTAGAAAAAGAATGTACAAAAGTAAAATATTAGCAAAAATTTTAAATGAAATATTAATATCTTAAATATGTTGAAAGTTTTATAACACAATATGCCCTGAAGGAATAATGAAGACATGGAATAAAAGAAAAACATAAAATACACATGATTTAAATCATAATAAAATGAGAAAGCATCAAAAAGGATTCATTTTAAAACTAAGGAGGAACATACTGTACCTAAGAAAAATGTAATCATAACCCTGCTTAAGCATTTCAAACTTCACTCACCTTTCCCAATGGCTGCATACATTTGGATCTTCAAGATTTAGTGAAGACGTTGCCCCCATTAAGTAGTAAGCCAATGCTACTAGGAGCGAGCCACAGTGATGTATGAAAGGGACCATCTTTTCAGATGAAAAACCTGAGAGAGACACATATACAGTATAATCATTGTTAATAGAAAGTTATTTTAGGAGTCTGAAATCAATACTGTACAATCATGCTTGTTGTTTTCTGAATGACGACATTACAAATTAAAAATTTGCCCTCTGTAATAAGTCACCTTGGGTAGGAGATGTCCATCCATCCATCCTTTACCAAACTCACTAAATGCCAATTCAGAGTCACAGAACCAAAGCCTATCTCAGTAGCATCAGGAACAAGACAAGGTGAGATGCCAGTCCAATGAAAGGCCTACTTGTGCACATAACCACAGCTCAGAGGAAAAAAATAAAATAAAATAAAATGAGTAAGTAACCATGAAGCACTAACTAGTGTGCCATCACGCCTTGCCAAATAACAATGGGTTAATCTTATAAAAGACTTTAGTTAAACAGCAGTGTAGTTACACTATAAAACATAAACGCATAAAAGCTGCCAGACACATAATCCATCCATCCATCCATCCATCCATCCATCCATTATCCAACCCACTATATCCTAACTACAGGGTCACGAGAGTCTGCTGGAGCCAATCCCAGCCAACACAGGGCGCAAGGCAGGAAACAAACCCTGGGCAGGGCGCAGCCCACCACAGCACATAATCTATTCGACTAGTAATTCATACTCCAAACTTCCCCTCAAATGCGCTGAATTAATATTAGCACAATGATGAAAAAAGTCATACATCACAGGATTTGGGTCTTCATAAGAATCATCTTCAGTAGTGTTAGTCCTTAGTAAATGTATTTTTGTTCTTGCTTAAGGGGGTGACATGGTGGCAAACTGTTTAGAGCTTCTGCCTCGAACCTCCAAAGATCTGAGTTTTTCAGCCCAGTTATTGTCAGTGTGGTCTCCCTCTCCTCCTTGTGTTCCACTTTCATTTTAAAGGTATCGAACCCGGACCATCTAAATGTGAGTGCATGTGAGACATTGATATCCCATACAGGCATGTTGCTTGCCTGTCAATCAGTACTGTTCTGATGAGTTTCTGCTCCCCATGCTGCTGTACTGGAATAATCTAAATCAAAAATTGAATGCATGAACTCTCATAAACTGAATTAGGATTGTATTCTGAAAGAGAATTCAAGCCACAAAGCACTGCTGAATAACATTCATTAGCATGAATTTCCAATATGTAACAGCAATTAACCACTGTGGTAAAGGAAAAATCTAAGACATGCAGGTCCTGTCAGTAAAAGCTCTTGAGCGCATATGCTAACTCCCTCTAGGAATGGACATAAGTGATTATGGCAGTGACCCAAGAGGCTTCAGTCGGAGGTTTCTTAAAATCGCTATAGCTAATTGAGGTAAGCTACTCATGCTATTCACTTGTTGAATTCCTACCATAGACATCAAAGGAACCGGCTGGCCTTTCTAATTATATAAATGTGTAGGTGTTTAATTAGGAAATAAACTATTTGATCCTAGTTAAAATAGATGTTCTTTGCTACTCAAGGCTGTGTGGATAAATTTATAAAAGTGCGAACATGTGTATATACTAATCTTGGCTGTCATTCATCAGTTCTGTTGCAGTTGTGATAGGACATCACAGTCTTCTCTCCTTTATTATAATAAGTTATCAATGGTTTACAGTTAGTTGGCAGTTGCTTACTTTTCAGCTGTTTTAATAATTTAGAATAGACAAGCAACTGTCATATGTTACTAAACAGTAACCCTTTTTGTGTCTGAAAATTGCTTTTGTGCTACATAAAAACAGGGTTATAAATTGCACTCCTCCTACACCTTCCAAAATTTGCTCATTCAGTCATCCATTCATTCATTTTTCCATTAAGGATCACAAGGAGCCATTGCAGAACCTTGCAGCACAAGATACAGACAAGAAACAGTACTAGATGGGATGCCAGTGTGTTTTTGTTTCTTCAAATATAATGTGCCGTCAATTAGCAGGAGAAGACAATTCATCCCTAATTAAAATGGCCAATTGCCCAATTTAGAGGGTGAAATCTAATGAGCGAGCTGCTCTCGTGAGGCACAGAAGGATCCTAGAGAGAAGACAGAGCCACTTCAATTTAGTTTATTAAATAGGTGAAAAGTTACAAGAAGGAAGCAACCGCAAAAATGCTTTACTATACCACATGCGTATTCAAATAAATCACCATATATACTCGCATATAAGTTGGATCTTGAAACCCGAAAATCTATCATAAAAATCAGACCCCGACTTTTATGCCTGCTCAAAAAACAACACTTAAATTTTTTTTTTACATGTTCTTGCTTCCTCCAATCTCACACTAGTTTCCCAGACATATCAAATTTTGTTGCAGCAGTGCAGTTACCAATTTCTTTCGCCACTTCAACGACTTTTAATTTAAAACCAGCTTCATATTTTCTTCTGATCAAACGCTCCATCATAGATAAGGGATGCTCTTACGATAAAGGTGTATGAGGGTATGAGATACAGAAAACACAAAACAGTGCAAACATCACTTCAGAATAGTTTGGGTGTTACTGTTTGGTCATGTAGGCACAATACATAGAAAAAAAGGCAGTGTGCTCCTTGGTTACTCTCTCAGGTGGGCGTTAGCATATCATAATCTCTTGGACCAATAGCATGAGTTTTCCACATTATACAACTGACGTTGTAAAATTATACGGTAAAATCAAGCACTGACTTATACGTGGGAGAACTGAAACACGAGTATATACGGTACTTCTAACTCAGATAATCATCTTCTTTGGCAGCCTTTAAGGAGGCTTTGTAGGACTCAGTAATTGTGAGGGAACATCTAGGGAACTTACATGTATACTCTGAAACGTGACATTATGTTTGAAGATCAAACAAGAGAGGAAAATTCTGTTGAATTATAAATGTTGCGCTGACATTATTATATTGGCAATCTGAATTTGGTCAAAGTAACAGTGCGTTGTGCAAGAATACTTCACATCAGGCTTTGAAAATATATAAATATGCTTCTTTACACTGCCAATATGCTAATCAGTGATGGATTTTAGTTTTACTGCCTTGCACAAACCAAGCTCCAATGTTACCTACCTTTGAAAATGAGATATGTTCCAAAAAATGAAAGTTATGAAAACTGGAGAACAGAATGACAAAGATGTCCAGTTGGTGTTCAGTGTTTCCTTTTATCCACAAGCTAAAAGTTTGCCATAACATAGATAAGTAAATCTCCACAATAATCACAACAATAATGCTAGAATTCAGTTCAGTAATATACCGTAGATTGGAAAGTACCAGGTGGAGCCAACTTTGGAGGAGCAGAATCAGGTGAGACACAGTCAAGCACCACAAATTATTAGGTTAAAATAAAGGAATTTTATTCTGTCCAGGCACCTCCTCCCAATCCTATCTCCAGTAATAAACCACAAGTATACAATTAATCAAACAATTCTCACAATTCTTTTACATTCTCTCCTCCAGTTAAGTGTTGTCCACTGCCTCCCCACTCTGACTCCCCTACAAGAGGCAGCAGGCTCCCTTTTATGCTGGACCCTGGAAAGTTTCTGGTGCCACGTCATGTCTTCCATGAAGCACTTCGGGCCATAATAAAGTAGCAAGGTCTTCCCCTGACAACACCCCCTGTTGATCCCCAGGGACCCAGACTGGACTGCAATTCTGGATTCCATCTACCAAGCAGCCCTGCGAGTGTCCCAACTGGGTTCTCATATGAGGACAACTGCCACCTGGCATATGGGGGATGGAACCACTTCCGACTCTCGGCATCAACTGGTCCCTCCATTAACTCACATCGGCCGGGTACAAAGTTATTTGTTTGTTCCACTGGACAGTATGTGTCATTGCACTACCCTCCCATCTGGGTAATGGTTTCTTCCCCATCTCATCCAGGATGCCTCTTCTACTCAATTTATCTCCTGATTTCCTTTCTGATTAAATATTTGGTGGTATCCTACTCCAGCAGTGCAATAGCATTTGACAGAGAATTTACATCCATAAATGGAAAAAAATGAATAGGCACAATTCTGTGCATTACCGAGTAACTCCAGTATGTAATGCTCAGCAATAAACTGTAAATATCAGAGAAAGATATAAACTAGTGTAAATAACATACACCAAAATATGTGAATGTTAGTAAAGATGCCTGTGATCAGCATGGTTTGTAGCTGAATCTTTCAAAACACACTCTCTGAAGATAGGCAGAGAAGTATGGAAAAATACATTAAATAAGTATGAAATATAAGTTAATATCTCCTACATCTCTATTGAGTTTGGAGTAGAGGACATGCTCCATTGACGGGACAATATTTTATGTTTCTTCTAACTTTATAATTTTTTTATTGACTTTTATGACACATTTTCTCTGAATCTCTGTATATTTCTCTACGGTTTTGAATGTTACTAATTCCCCCTTCATTTTCATTTTGTGGTTTCCTTTGAGCGTCAGATCTGTGGTTATATTTTAACGTTTTTTTTTTCTGTTCTTCCAAGGGCCCTTTCCCTTTTAAGACTCTATAAGCCTTGGCCTTTTTTTTCCAAGAGTCTAGCCTGCTCCTTGAGTTTTGGAAGTCAGGCTTAACTTATTCTGCTTTTTAGTAAGCAGAGAGATTTTAATGAAGCTGATCAGGAGAAATTACATAGTCAGAATATAGCAAAAAAAGTCAAAATATGGGGAAAGGTGAACATGAAAGTCAAAATATTCAAGAACAGATGACACATGAGAATATATCTGTGACCTAGGAGATTGAACCACTGCATCAAGAAACCTTTCAACCTGGCATAAATTAGCTTTCAGGTTGTGATCTGCTTACTGCAATATGTCCCTAGAGAAAGGAAGAAAACGTACTTGCCGCTACAATAACCAATAAGTGGCAGAAAACAAAATTACAAAATGTAAACAAGGCACAAAAACGTAATTGAAAGAAAGAAAGAGTGTCTAACAGAAATTTGCCCCACAGAGCAAAAATGATCAAAATACTTCTTTTTACAACATAACTTGTGTTGGTGAAGCCTACTTAGTGCTTTCAGGCCTGTGTAGGAGTACATGTTCAACTTTTCACATTGAGGCCTCCCTTTTGAGTTTTGTGAGCACGCTAATCATATCACTTTTGTGCACCATTTGCATCCTTTTTCCATACTAACATGAGTTTCTTCTGATCAGTCTAGTTTCCTTACACATATATAAGAGAAACTACTAATCTGATGGCTAATTCTGAGCTATCTGACTTTTGAATTTCAAAACAGAGAAAGATAATTTGTGAATAATAGCTGAAAAGGGTAGCACCTAGCAAACATGTACAGTAGCTCCTCCTAGTATTTGGGGTGTCTAGTTGTTTCCCCTGCAAAAAAGCTGTGGATAAGAAGTCAGTAAAATTAATGTGAAGCCACTTTGGTGTTTTAAGTGTTTTTATCATGTGTAAATAATACAGGGAAATTATCACTCTTCATAACAATAATACTATCCATCCATCCATTTTCTAACCCGCTGAATCCGAACACAGGGGTCTGCTGGAGCCAATCCCAGCCAACACAGGGCACAAGGCAGGAACCAATCCTGGGCAGGGTGCCAACCCACCACAGGACACACACAAACCAGGGCCAATTTAGAATTGCCAATCCACCTAACCTGCATGTCTTTGGACTGTGGGAGGAAACCGGAGCACCCGGAGGAAACCCACACAGACACGGGGAGAACATGCAAACTCCACGCAGGGAGGACCCGGGAAGCAAACCCAGGTCTCCTAACTGCGAGGCAGCAGCGCTACCACTGCGCCACCATGCCGCCACAATAATACTAACATAACAATAATACTAATAAAGTACACACAAGAAAAACTGATGGAAGACATACAACTTTCCTGTGCCTTTGTCTTTGAGCTGTCCAAGCTTGAAAGTATTGAATTATATTAAATAATAACAGATGGGTTGCATTAGGATTATATTAATGCATTGATTTATTTGTAAGAAATATTTGGATTGATTAAATTATTGTCATCTGAATATGTTAAAACTTTCATTGGTACATAAAATTACTCACTAGTTCTTAGTTATAAGAATGACAGGTAAAGATCAGAAGTGACTGCTCGAGCAGTGTTGCCCCTGGGGTGTCAAGGCAGAAGTGATCTATTTAGTTGTTTCAGTACAGATCGCATTCTGGCTATGGGCAGCATCTCCACCCACTCTAATGGCTCCTTCAAACATTTATTTATTAATTTTTTTTTTTTCTTTCAAAATCTCTCTATTTATGAAGTTATGTTGCTAAAATGATGGATAGAAACAAAAAGGACAACTCAGATCCTCCAAACTGTTCAGCATTCATAAGCTGACACATTCTATTGTGTATGTTATTATAACAAAGGGGTTTAAACTGGCAAAGAAAATAAGGGCTGTGAGGTTTAATACTGCTGCTGAATAAGTGCACTGTACAAGAGGAGCTTTATTGGTGTCTTGCCATCATTCACTTTATTCCAAAGTCAAATTTGTTATGATATACATGTAAATAACATGAAACACTTGGTAGCAGGACATTGTGTGATTATATGTTTATTGGAGCCGTGGTGTTTATTTTGCTTGTTCAGTGGGCCAAATGCTAATTCTTCTCATTAACATAATACTCATCAGCCAGACACAAGACTCTAAATACGTGCACTTTCTCATATTATCATATTATATAACATTCAAGCGTCTTTGTGTTTCTTTTTTTTTTTAACAAACAGACCACTTCTTGGCTTTAACCATAACAGTAATGAAATGTACAGTTTTGGAATGTAGAACTAATCTAAGAATGAACATTTACAATGATTTTACTTAAAATGCATTATTTGGTATGAATGTGAAAGTGAAAACACATAAAACATAAATTATCTGAGCTATGGTGGTGTAGTGGCTAGTGATGTACTTGAGTTCACAGCCTGTTCTGTCTGCTGTCTCTGTTATGTTCATGTTCTCCCAGTAACAAAGCAAGTTCTCTACACACACACCAATTTCTCTTCACATTTCAAAAATATGTCAGGGGCTCTGAATAAGCAGATATGAACATATTCTCATCTGAGTCTCTTGCAACAGTCTTGCCTCCCATTCAGACCTGACCCCTGCTTTGCATCTGTTAATGGAAGGATAGGATCTGCTTCTATGTCCCTCTATAAAGGGCAAAGTTTAGAAACTGAATAAATGGATACATGAAATGTAAATTATGCATAAAATATCAAAGAAGCAATTTTGGTTTGAAGCAAGTTTTGTCACCTGTACTTGCTAAGAAGGCTCAGGTCTTTTGATGTGTGCTGCAAGATTCTGGAAATGTTCTACCACTATGTTGTTTTACGCTGCAGTCTCCTGGAGAAGCAAATTGAGCTCAAAAGAAGCACAATACCTGAGCAAACTTATTAGCAAAGCCTGCTCCATGACAGGGCGAACCCTGGACATACTGGAACTGGAAGCTGTTGAAGGAAAGAGGATGGTGGCAAAATTGGATGCCGTCATGAAATAATCCTTCCATCCCCTCCAGGAGATGAGCACTTTTAGCCTCAGGCTCATTCCACCATGGTGTGCTAAGAATCGCATCTGGAGGTCTTTACTGCCCACTGCTATCAGGTAATGCAATACTTCCTCCTGGGTCACTCATCAAGTTCATTTTGAGATACCATTTTGAAATATCTTCCCAATATACATTTATTTATTGCTTGCTTGCTTGCTTGATTGATTGATTGATTGATTGATTGATTGATTGATTGATTGATTGACTGGATTATTTGTCCAGTAAATATGTATTCTTGTTTTTTATGGTTCTGCTGCTGAATGCATCTGAATTTCTCCATGGGATTAGTAAAATATATCTAATCTAATCTAATCAAATCTAATGTTAAAGACAAATTTACAGGTTCTGGTTATCGTGTCACTTAAATGCGTCATGCCTCCCTTGAAGTGTACTGCATTCCCAATTCTTCTAAATGCATTTTTAAATGTTTTTAAAATAAATAAATAATATCTCAAATTGAAGAATAATCATTCATTCATTTTCTACTTTAAGGATGATCCAAGGCCTTCAGTTTCTCTAGTTAACCCTATTTATGGCCCTGCTTGATGTCTACATAGGATTCTAATCCTTTAATGTTGTTCTAACATATTGTGTTTGCCTTCTTTTCTAGTGTTACTTCTCAAAATTTGCCGTTTTTTTGTACCGTTGGCCTAGAATGATATCCAAAGGAGACCTTGTGACTTTCGAAATACCATATTAGAATATATATTATTATACACCTCTATATTTTATGATACAACCTGAGAGTTTCAGATTGCAAAAGAAAATACAGGTGCATTTTATATATTACAGAGTCAAATCATATAATAATATTCTGGTGCAAATAGTAGGGCTTTTTATTTTTCATAAAGTACCCTTTGCACTTATTACAACTTAGGAACTTCATAAATTAGTTGGCTGTCACAATATTTCACAGAGTATACAGTATAACTCAAAATCCTATTACCCTGTTGTAATCGCTTCAGTTCACTGTCTAGCTGAAGACAGTGATTATGGTTTTTCCTGGGGTGTACTTTCCAGTTTCAGACTACTGTTTCATTATAGTGAATCTAATCTTTACTTCCAGTGCGTTAAGAGACATTTGCTTACATTAAACTTCATCTAATACAGTGTATATTCGCCTACAACTGAAATGGATCCAGGTTCATCTATACCAATCTTACTCATAAACCTACTTCACTTTAGCTACTTTTTTATCATAATCATTTATAGTAATTATTTACGTAAATTATTAAGAGCACCAGTTACTGCATTGACCTTTTCAATCTCACATAAAGAGAATAATAAATTGTATATCCTGAATCTCTCTTGTTTGTAGTTTGGCAAGTAGCATCTTATGGGAATGAATACTTCTTGTGGCTTTGTGAGAAAGATGATCTGAATAACCCCAGAGATTTCAATATGTCAGAATACTGAACAGTATCAAAGGAAATAGCAAAACAGTTCTGAGCAACCAAAAGCCAAAGCAACATATAAACAAACTATGGTGATGAACAAATGATGAAAACTTAAAAACAAAAACCTAGGGAAAGTAAAATAAACACAAGAAACACACTGATCTAGCACAAGGATTCCATGAAGAAGCATTAAAGTATCCTTAGAGACTTTTTAAATAGACAACGGTTGATCCAAAAAGTGAAGAGAGTGAAATAAAGTGTAGTGTAAGGCATGACATTAATATGTTCCATTAAGATTGTTGACAGTGTGGACAAAAACTGGGATCAAGTCCACATTAGTTAAAAAAATGTCCTTTATACTACTTTTTGGTTTCTACCGCTTAAAAAATATGCAGTGCCATACAGGTGTGCATAGGGGGCATCTCCAGGATTTCAATATTACCTACAATTACACCCCTGAAGTGTGGGTTGGTGCTGTCACTCACATCCCTCCATCTTGTCTTCTCAGATCTGATGACCACAGGCTGCTGCACTGCTGACATCACTTCTGCCCTTCCTCCGGAAGTCCCTCCACACGGCTCCTCCACACGGGAACTACTTAAATCAACGGCCTACTGGAAGTAGGCAGTCATAACTGACTAGAGTCTGCACAAGACATTTTGTTTCTGCCAGTGCAATGCCACTACTCTTTTTGTTTTCTTGTTTTTGTGTAGTGTACTGACTGCCATTAAACGGGGTTAGCCCTGTGATGCCCCAACCCTTCCTAGGTCTCCATGTTATTATTTTACACCAAATATACATTGTGCATGCCAACATAATGTCAGGAGGCCCATGTCTGCTATTATAGACTCAAACCATGTTCTAAAAAACTACAAAAAAGGATAGACTTCTTAATTGCGTTAAATTGTAGTTGCTAAACTTTGAATGTCACCACAAAAGATATGATGACGTACAATTAAATTAATAAATTATCTGATTTCCAAATTTAAATAGTTTTTATTATGAGTACCTTTTCTTCAAGAAATATCTTAACCCCTACGAGAAAACAAGATAACAAAAAACAAAATGCAGTAGCTGCTCTTTTTATTCACAGTTTATATTATACAGTCATACTGTTGTCTTTGAAGAGAACTAAAAGAAAGCCCTCTCAGAGTGGCAGAGTTTACTAAAGTAAAGTAATGGAGATGACTCAGGCGCCACCACAAGTGGCAGCCTTTCCAGCAGCTCCGTGTACGACTTTATCTTTCTAACATTTTCTCTATTTCACTGATCACTCCTACCACTTTCTTTTATTTGGATTCGTTTCCTGGACACTTTTTATTACTTTTTTGTAAATTTCCCCTTGGGATTAATCTATCTATCTATCTAAAAGCGTTTTTGGAGACCTTTACCAACTTGTAGCCTTTATGTATGGTGTGAGCCTCACAACTCCATGCATCACGTAATGTGAAGAATACATGACCAGTGATACTCCACATTTGAAGTACCAAAACAGTGGCTCCCATAAAAATAAATCCACAAAATGGTGACATCTCTGTTTGACTGCACAAAATGATGATGTCACCAGATAATGTTAAAAATATAAAAATAATTTGTGAAAACTAATAACACGTTAACTGACTGCAAACACATTTGAAAATCAGTTGTTAGAACATTTCCAGTTCATTATATTCATTTGAGATTCATAGTGTTTAGGGTACATAACTTAAGCTATGTATGCATAGAATACATGTGCTCCTTCAAGCACATCAAAATATCACTTTAGTGAACAACCAAGTAGTAATTCTCCCAAATAGTCAAATTATATTATCAATTGTCTCAAGCCAGTCAGTCATTATCCTAACACATGGTCACAGGGGTCTGCTGGAGCCAATCCCAGTGCTCAAGGCAGGAAACAAACCCCAGGAAGGGCACCAGCCCACCACAGGGCACACACACACACCAGGGACAATTTAGGATCACCAATGCACTTAACATGTCTTTGGACTATGGGAGGAAACTGGAGCACCCAGAGGAAACCCACACAGACATGGGGAGAACATGCAAACCACCCAGGTCTCCTAACTGTGAGGCGGCAGCACTACCACTGCGCCACCATGCCACCCCTAATGTCTCAAGCAATAAGTTTAATTTTGTGTAATGAATGGGTGCCCCAAACCTGCCACTGCAGAGGCCCATGGTAGATGAATTAGCCATTTAAAATATTTTGCAATGGCTTACCCATATTTTACACTGAATGCTTTATCGACTAAGAGAACCCAAAAGCAGAATCAATCATTCATTGCTAAGCTTACCCATTTTTTTCTTCTTCAGAGGACAATTGTTTTCATGGTAGATGTTTCAATTTCCAAAAGACTCCACTCTGGTGTGTTTAAATCTGTCACCACTGTGTATAACTCAAACAGTACAGCACAAATGAACACATGCGAAATCTAAAACTGAAACCGTACATTTGTTTGGTAGCATTGGGACAGAATTCCGGATTTCTTACCAATACATTCACAATCTTTTATTTGTAAATGTATTTCTGGGAGAACAATTGTAACTTCAAAATGTCAGTCTTTATCTGCACTATGGAAACAATTTAACTGGAATAGTGTTGGAGGGATTTGTTTACTCTGCACGTTATTTCAAAGTGATAAGTAAGACAGGAATTTAAAATGCTTTCCTTTAAAAAAGAGCTCATCCTTTGACTTTCTCCAGCCTCTTTTATACACTAGCTTATTATCTAGAAACACCGTGGAATTGACATAATTACAGTTATGTAGAAACATCTTAACTTACTGGGCTGATGTTCACAAATGCCTGTCTAAGACTAGGAGAGAGTCAAGGTTAAGGAAGAAGTGTTAAATATCTGTGACCACCTCATCTAAACTGTTTAACATTTCATTTGCAATCCAAATCCTTTGACTCACTATAGAACCATATTTGTCATTTTAACATATAATTCCTCATATTTCAGTGTTCCTGAAAAAATCATAAAAGTTACCATCTTAGATGTCCTGTGTCAAATTTTAAAGAGTTGCCAAATGCTTAATTTTGCTGAACATGTAAACTGTACTGATGCCATTACATTTTTATCACACTAATAATTAAGCATACAAACTCCTGAGTATAAACATATCCACATTTGTGTGCAAGTCAGAAATGTTGTATGGAAATTTAGAAAATATACATTCTCACTTGCTTACCTTTGACATACCTTTGACATGGCAAATAACAAATGTTAGATGCAATAAATCTGTAACCTAAAGACAGGATTTCAGCTCATGCTTTAGCCAGACTTAAATCATCTTATCTCACTCTGTTTGGTGCTAACAAGTGTCCACCATAACTAAAATTACTGTAATTGGAAATGCCTTCCGCACATAATAACATTGCTAGGCACACACAGATCACTTGGATCTTTCTAACAAGTTCAGATCACATGTAAACTTCCAAAGCATTATTTCATTTTGTCAGACTAATATTGCAATTACTGAAACTGTTATTGAGTCCAGTGTCAGTCATGTAATTGTCTGTGCTGTTGAGCAAGTTGAGATTTATGTACAATACTGTTCAAGATGGTTATGATTGGTTCGTTTAACGTTGACCTCAGCACAACTTATGTAAGGTCATTGCCACACTTTTCATGCTTGACCCAGTAATTTAAGAGCTTTGTTCACATATAAGACGAGGAGTTAGATTCCTGGGAATTCAAATATATTTTGACCTAGGAAATTGCTGAGTTAACTTTCTCCGGATATGGACCCCAGCTTTCATTCACACATGACCTCAACCATATAATTTGCTGGTACATTCTTAAGATACCCTGCATTTGTGAAAGAGGCTTCTGTCTTGATAATATGACAAATTGTCTCACTGTCTTCTCCCAATCTACTCATCAGCATGGGGTCCAAAAAGAGAATGGTTTGTAGATACTTAAATCTTTTTAATAAGATTCTGAAAAGTCTTCCTCCATGTTCAATAAATACCATGTTTTGGTGTCAATGTGTGTAACTAGTTAAACAAGAGTTCACTTTCGAGAAATACATGTGCAGCACACTTCTCCACTCATAGTTTTGCACACACTTAATTCTGCATATGCACTTAGCATACTTTTTTATTAGCTGATCGTTCCAAAACATCCTTACTTTGTCAAGGTGACATTTTCAGTTCTCTGTGAAAGCATCTACTTTGAAAGGAACACCATAAAATAAAAATTACTTTGGTTCATTTTTGATTAATTTAGCTGTCAGTACGTTTAAATAATTAAATTAAAATTCAGCGGTGAAATACATACTGTAAAATGTTCCATTTTACAAAATTGAGGAATTATGTTTAGATTATGCGGTGGGCTGGTGCCCTGCTCAGGGTTTGTTTCCTGCCTTGTGCCCTGTGTTGGCTGGGATTGGCTCCAACAGACCCCCGTGACCCTGTAGTTAGGATATAGCGAGTTAGATAATGGATGGATGTTTTGATTATAAGGAAATTTGGCAACCACAAAATGAATGTAATGAAAAATGTGTCATACGTAATAATTTAATGATAAAATAGCAAAGTGACAATAGTGGAGTTGACAGGGTGAAGAAACACCAAGAAAGTTAGCCAAAAGATTGTTACAGAGAATCCATCTTATCTATTGTCAAAACCATTTTATGAACCAAAAAAAATCAAAGATGAAGCCCCAAAAGGGACTAATAACACTGATGAAGGCTAAAGAAACAACACACACAAAGATTTCTTTTACTTATCCACAAACTTGGATAAGGAAACTCATTACATTCTTCAAGGCCACACATCTGGCAGCAGGGAGTGTGTCCTAATCATGGGACTCTGGAAATGGTGGAGTCCAAGAAAATCAAGATGGCATTGAAAAAGTCCCAAAAATTCAAACTATTCAAAGACAACATTTTAGAGCAATGTGAAATGAATTTTCTCACAAAAAAAGTTGTAATTGCATATAAAGAACAGCAAAACAGGTACACGTGAGCTTGTAAAATATTAATAACACTATTACATAGGTAATAAACTTTAAGAGATACAAGTTAGTTTTACATAATGGAAATTGGGACTGACGATTGTTTGAGTGCTGATAATAAAACATGGGTAGGCTGTGGCAGCACATTCAATTGTCATTATGGCACAGTAAGAGTTGAAAAACCACCAGATGGTAGTACTTCCAGTATTTATGATGAGCAAAGAGAAATAAATTTAGGAGAACAAAAATAAGGCATGACCAGCAATTTACTAAAAGTCCCCCAGACCAACAGAGGGCAGAAAAGGGATTCTTTCATTGACTGTCAGGTATAGTCCAGAATGGCCATTTTTATTTAGTTTGAATGGTACAGATTAATGGTACATTAGAAAGAAGAGCAGCTCAGTCACAGTCAAAGTCAAAACTTGAGTAGACAACAGGTCAATTGACAGGAGTTTACTAAATTCATAGGCAAGAAGCACAAACTAAGGTAGTAACCAATGCCTGAAGTGGAGACACACAAGTACAGGTACTTTTGATTTAGTCTGGTAGAGTGGTAAAGTGACAGGGAAATGTTACATCTTAGAGGTCTGAGTACTGAGATTTATTTACATTACATTGTGGGTAGGGATGACCCCACTTGAAGTTTCGAGTGCCAGGATACTCATACATCAGATCAGGGGTGGGGGTGCCCCCTTTGGAGTCGTGAGCACAAACATGTATGTGAATTTGATCAAAGATGAGTCATGATGTGTTAAGAATGCAGGTATGCTAAGCACTGCCAGTATGCACCAAACACTGCTGGAGAAGTGTCCATAGATGCATGTCCTGGCCCACTCCAAGTGCAGGTTGTAACCACAAATTTGTAACCACAGCATTGCTCAGAAAGTGTTTTAAGTATTATATTTTTCAATAAAGTCTGAATACAATTTTAGATTCGATTAAATTAGATTAGATTAGATTATTTTTATTAATCCCATGGAGAAATTCACATTCATACAGTAGGAGATGCATAAAAAACAAGAATACAGACTCATAGGGCAGCTAATACATCTAACCAATCAATCAATCAATAGATAAGTAAATGATAATAAATAAAAATGTGTACGGTAAGGTGCAGATATTTCAAAATGGAATTTCAAAATGAACTTAACAATTGCCCCAGGAGGAAGCACTGAATTGCCTGATAGCAGTGGGCAGGAAAGAACCACAGAGGCATTTCTTGTGCACTGTGCTGGAATGAGCCTGTGGCTAAAAGTGCTCCAAGAACATAACATTCTGTTTTTTAGCAATACCACCATGATGTCTGTGCTTATGTGGGATGTCCATCAGGTATGCAGCAAACCGACAACCAGACACTGAAAGGCCAGGAAATATATTAAACAGAGGCACCCATGAAAATAATAATTTTATGAAATGGTGTCAACAATAAAGTCAACACCATAATGGTAAAATAAAACAGCATTACCTGATAAACCTGATACTGCTGTGTATTGAAGGGGCTAGGCTCCCTAGGGATTCTCGACCTCTAAAATGATAGTTGAGGCTCAGGATGGCAGCTACTTCTAAGGCCTTTACAATGGATTATGAGAGAATGGTTATAGGGTTTCCAGAATATCCTACTGACCCCTCTATACAGCAGCCCTATGGAATTTTCCCAGAGGTACATAATGAACTCCCTAACCAGCTGAACACAGAGGTGGGAAATGAGTCA
Organism: Polypterus senegalus; assembly: GCF_016835505.1. Lineage (NCBI taxonomy): Eukaryota > Metazoa > Chordata > Cladistia > Polypteriformes > Polypteridae > Polypterus > Polypterus senegalus. Next base: position 95,855,080 of record NC_053160.1, read on the forward strand.
AGACAAGGGCTTGACTGGTGGAAAGAAGAGAGGCCAAAGTTGGAAAGAAAGAGTCACGGATGTTGGAAGGAATGCTTGGACATTCCTGAGCAGCCACCATAAGTGGTAGATAGGAAAATATTATTTTAGTTAGCCATAAAGGGGCATCATGTGGAGCTAAAAAATACCATTGAGCTTTCAAAAAGGTCCCTACCATGTAAACTATGATGTAAGCAAAGTATAAGAACAGATTAAAAAGAGTCCAATGCTGGTACATGGTCCAATTAGCAATTAACTGAACAATTTCATGTACAACATTGTGTTTGTGCTCTGAAAACTCTCTGTTAAATGTGCCCCAAACTTCTGGGTGGAATCATAATTTAAAGGATTTCTCTTCTGGTCACTTGAGAGTCTCCAAGTGGTATACTTCGTACTTGTGTATGTATGATGTATTATTCCTTTTACTGTTCTCATGTTATGTTTTGTGCTTACGTCTTATCTTTAACTATCCATCCATTATCCAACCCACTATATCCTAACTACCGAGTCACGGGGGTCTGCTGGAGCCAATCCCAGCCAACACAGGGCACAAGGCAGGAAACAAACCCTGGGCAGGACACCAGCCCACCGCAGGGTGCACACACACACACACATACACACACACACACACCAGGGAAAATTTAGAATCGCCAATGTACCTAACCTGCATGTCGTTGGACTGTGGGAGGAAACCGGAGTACCTGGAGGGAACCCATGCAGACATGAGGGGAACATGCAAACTCTACGCAGGGAGGACCCCTAATTAATTTCAGCATATTATATATACAAGTTTACTTTTAAAGACTATCATTGACTGAATTGAATAATAAACTCTAACACATACAGTAATAAATCTCGCTAAACTACCCTTTGCAGTGGTGCTTATCAGTATGGACTTCACATAAATGTATTCTGATCCAGGCTTACTGCTTAAGAAGGATGTTCAATTTTCATTTTAGAAAAGGATAATATTTAGATAAGCCCTATTATTAAAAATGGTGCTTGTATTTTAAACATGAACAATATGCTTTTATATAAGTAGCAATCAAGCATATCTGGGTTATGCAGCAATAATTATCAATAGCAGTCAACTCTGTTATGAATGATGATTCAAATAAATATTTTAAAATCTTCATATGTAATTAAGGTTCACAACACAAATGATATTTTGGAGAGTTGAAACAAAGCCTCAAGTTATTTCATATTAGTTATATGTTTTAGCCCTCTTTTGTGAAACAAAGTCTGTTGCCTAATGGCGTACTGCCAGTCAAACAATCAGCCCATCAGTTTTTAACATACAGGAAGCACAATTCCTTTGTCAGAGCGTTGCAAGGCATCAGTGTAAGTGCAAATGTGAGTGTGAGTGTGAGTGTGAATGGGCCTGCAGGTGACTGGCACAGCTGTATAGGACTGCTTTATGCTTTGCGCTCTGTGCTGCTGGGATAGGATGTACTGTGTTTGTATAGATATATTATTATCTTATTATTAAGCTTCACCAAAACAAATTTCTTGCAGCTGACATTATTCTGGCATAAACATAAATGAATAAACTGTAAAATAAAAGTAAATACTCAAAATGACCCCAAGTATTCAGTATATTCATTCTTATTGGATTACGGGGTAAGTAGATGGATGGATAATTCTCATTAATCAGTAAAATCTTGTGAAATTGTGTAATTCAGATGATCTTTCTGTAAGTTAATATATTTTAAATATGTTAAATATGGTTTTATTCTCTTCATATAGTCATGGTTCAAGAAGCATAAAACAGCAGAAATAAAAAGATAATGAAATATTAACACTGCGCTTCAAGTCACATCTTGATGAAAATTAGTGCCAACCTCATTTTCAAACCGGGGTGATACGTTCATGCTACAGTGGGTTACAATGTAAGCTGAGAGAAAAGTGAACCAACAGACAAACAGACCTCAATTCCTCTTTGGCCAAATTAACCTCAAAGTGAACATCTAGCTCTTCACTAGGAAGCCTAATTCAGTTTACTGAATATTTCAGGAACATTGGCATGAACTAAGAACTAGTACTGGATGAAACAGCAAGTGATCCCAATGCATCGACAGATAAACATCTGTCCTCACATACACTAAAAATGATTAGAGTCAGTATTTTTATCAGTAAGCTGCTGCTGGAGTATGTGAATTTCCTTCCCCTTGGGATTAATAAAGTATCTATCTATCTATCTATATTGCACGGCTAGGTGTACGGTAAGATAGACTGTGAAAGAAAAAAAAAACATTTAAACAACTGGAGAACGTAATCTCCACAGAAACAAAGATCAAGCTAGTGGAGCAAAGTCAAGGCAATGGGGAAGTGGTACCGTGGAGCCCCAACAAAAAAGTGTTATTGTTAAACTAACTACAGTAGTAGGCCAACAACAAATTCTTTTATCTCCAGGAAGTACCATACTGAAGAACTGCATAAACACTCATCAGTTAATAGTTGCATATTTTGTACTTTGTCTGGGAAAGTCCATATTCCCACAAAAAAGAAAAAATAGTACATTAAAAAATAAATGATTAGCAATGAGCAGAGAAGACACACATGCAAAGGGGGCAAATTACTTCACTGCAGCTTTCACTTATTATGAATGAGCTGACACGTGAATATGGTACTGAACTAATTGAGACTCTTTAGCATTCAGCATCATTAGCATTGAGATACAATTAAGACAGCAAATTTTATAGAAAATGGTGAATTAAAAATATGATAAAGTTAAGCGTTTACACTTTGGCCAAAAATACAGATATTTTAGAATTTTTAAGAATAAGGGAATAAAATATTCTCAATGAACAAATGGATCAATTATATATTAGACTAACCTATTGGTTATAAAATTGGCTGGTATAATATATATATATATATATATATATATATATATATATATATATATATATATATATATATATATATATATATATCCACAGGGTCTTCCAGAACTGAATTTGAGAACCACTGCTCTAAAGCAAGCCCTTCATTTTCTGGAAGATATAAAATAAGCCCTCGTGACTTGTTAAATTCTACCTTGGCTACAATAGCATGTGGGTGAGCCACCCTGCATTTTAAACAGTGATTAAATATCCATTGAGGCATAAAATATAAAATATTTCTATGAAATGCTAAAAAAAAATAATCACAACCTTAAAACAAAAAAGGAAATTGCGAAATACATGATTTTGCACATTCCAAAACATCCCATATCATAACACCCATAGATTTACCACAGTTATTCAACCTTTGTTTTACCAAAATTGAGAGCATGCATGACAGGAGCTACTTTGAAATTGTACTCTGGTTTTGAAAATCACCAATTTATTTCAGACACGTTGGATCAGAGAGGTGAGAGATCTGGTCAGATATCATAAATTCATGTCACAAAAATGGAAAGAGTAGGCCACCATGCCACTCGGGGGAATGCACATCAGTTCGTTATTCCTTTAGTGCCCTTTAATGAAAAGGCCAAGTTCTAAGGCCAAAACCAAAGATATAAAAATAAGGCACCCTTTATTGAGCACTGAGACACATTAATGAATTAGAGGTTGAAACAAATAAAACACTTACTTGCACTGAAAATCCATATGTAATGAAACAGGGCAGTGTAGTCCCTGACCTTGATGAAGCAGAAAAATAATATTTAAAGGATCAGAAGGTGGATGATATAAAAATTATAGTAATAAACTAAGCAGGGGACAAAACCAAAAGCAACAGTATAGCTAGTAAGAGAGAGAGAGGTGCTGATACAGCGCATTGTCACACCAACCACATGACAAACCAACTCAGGATCCCAGATTAGGACCCGAGTGCAGCCAAGCAACGGGTGGCACCTCAGCACCATACTAGTTCAGATAGAATGGACCAGTGTGAGGTTTTTTATGGTGGCTGGAGTGCCACCAACCCCCAGGTACCTAGTAAACACAGTCTAAAATGTAATCTGAATTGTAGTCAGAAATGGGGTGCTAATCTTAACCATCTGCTAAACATTTGTGAAAGACTATGCACAATGGTGCTGGCTATGTAAAATATCGCACCACTGACGCCTTGAGCCACGCCCCCAGCAACCACGAAATGCGTCCAGGCAACAGGTCCACAAAATGGGATAAATGTTGTGTATGGGAAGTAAAACATAATCATAAAAATATATAAATAATTCTAGAAGCTTGACAGATCTAATAGTATACCTAAATAATCTCAGATGTGCAAGACCTTCAAAAAGGATAATGAAGGTACTTGAAACAATTTAACCAAAGCAGAAAACATGTGAAAAGTATACAACATTCAGAAACAAATGAAACACTTATACTTAATTATACTTATCATTCACATTTAAAAGGGAAGTTTGGTATTTCTGAAGTCAAAGTTGTTTCTTCACAATCATGGTATACTGTATATTAATTTGCCACATAAAATTGCCTAATAAGGAGTAGAATGTTCTATAAATAGGTAAATAATCTGATCTTGCATTTTATAATGGAGTTAATGGGTACCAAGGTCCCAGTGTGGAAAAAAAATCCCAAATATTTCCAAATATGTCCACTTTGAAGTGCAAAGCATGCCTTCCATGTTTCTGAGGTATGCCTGTGGCAACAAAATAAAATCAAAATCAATTTTAACATTGATCACTGGTACTGGTTTCTCGAGGTAAGAATACGATTCTTGCTTGCTTGTCTGCTCGCAGGGGCCTCATGGATGGAGGTCTAATAACCACACACCCCAACCTTGGCCAAGTTATATTCTGCTTATTATCCTTCTTTTGCTTCAAATCAAAATTAGTAATCTTTTCCCTAATTGAATTCCTTTTTTGTTTGTAGTTCAAGCACTGGGTATGTCATGAAGATCTTTTTCTTTGTTTGAGTGAAAGTTCGGACACATCGCTGTGCATGCCGTTATTTTGTTTAGTAGCACAGCCGCACACAATAATATGCCATGTAGTCTAACACAAAATGGCAGCGCCCATGATTTTAAACCATAGAACATACCAATGATTGCAGTAAAGCATTATTATTTTTATGGAACAAAACATAAAATGAAAAAAAAAATAAAAATTGATAACATGAAAATCTCAGCAAATGAATACATGTTCCTTATATTAGCAGTTGATGTGTTTAAAAGTGTCTCTTTACAATAACGACAGCATGGAGTTATCTCATTATATTTCTGATATAGCATTACCATTATGTACAAAGGTTCAAAGGAGCTATAAATCTGTTCACATTATGTGAAATAAGTGAGGTGCCATTGATTTGTTTGTGGCCTTCATCCAACTTAATATGTAATTTTGGCTTCCTTCGTTTCTTTTTTTTTGTTTGTTTTTTTGTTATTCATCTTTTACTTGTTTTTTTCTTTTACTTACACAATAATTTATTTTTATCCCTTTTAATTATAGAGCACGGATTAGATCAAAAAGTTGGTTTCCTGCCTTTTTCACTGCTCTGAATAAGAACACTTTTAGAATCAGTAAATAATGAATAACTGTGCCGCATACAACAGCAGCTCACTGAATAAACGTTTCTTAAAATTTGTACAAGACCAGAATAAGGTTTTTTTTTTTTTTTTAAAAAGTATAAATATTGCTGAAGAAAACACAAAATCCAATAAAGCTGTCATGTCACTTCCAACAATGTATCATTTTAGACTAAAAAAATGTCTTCAGGAAAAAATGATTTCAAACTCTATTTCCTTTTTCAGCATCAACTTTGTTTTCAATTATTCACAGAATACATGCAAATTTCACGCTCTGTAAAAGACACCGTTTCACAAACATTGGCTTTTTCCATAATAAATCTTTGTGACCCAAAATATCTTTATGAGGATTTCAAATCTGATATAATATCCCTGTATAATAATGCCAGCAAGGATTGGGTTCAAACAGGCTGAAGCATAAATCTCACAGAAAATAAACTGTTTTACCCACAGCATGTGATTGACTGGAGAGAGTGTGAGCACTCCAGCGTCAGGCAACAATAGTCGCATTGTACTGCCAAGGTCCTGATGTCATCCATCTTTTCAAGATGTTATGTCTGAGTAAGCGGACTTAGTTTTTGACTTTCATATTATGGATACATTTGCTGCAGTTCACTAAACTCCCCTTGGTTTACAGAGATCACATTCCAGGGAATAGTCGTCTCGACGTACTGAAGGCTCAAAGCGCTCTTTGGGGGCAACTTCTTTATTGAGAGTGACAGGAAAAGCACCTTTTTTTGCTCCTTGGATTAACTGTAGAGAAGACGTGCTGCTTGCATTTCTTTCTTTGATCATTCTCATTCACTGATGTACAAGATGTTACCACTTTTGCCAGCTAACAAAAGCAGTCCTAAATAATAAACGGCCTTATATTTAATTTAATAAATACTGAAAAGAGGCAGCCTAAGAATTTCTTTATATTATGAAATTTAGGCAATTCATTAGCAAAGAAAAAAGTGAACTACTGTACAGTTTCTTGAGATGATCTACTGTTCCAACTATATAAAAGGGGATATACAAGGGACTGGCATCAGCTCTCAGCTCTCTCTGCCCAGGTAATGAAAAATGGATGGATGAATGGAAATCTCATTGCAGCTGTAAATACAAATGGCTGTCTTTTCACATAATGTGTTGAGATGGTGTTTAAAACCTCATCTTAAACAAGGAGGTCACATAACAGTTCCAGCTTGGCTTATCAGCTGTTTTCTTGGAGATGGTGACCAACTTTCACAGCTGTGAGACAGCACTAAATAGTATTCATCTGTTTTGTAGCAGTTTAAAGAAAAAGTCACATAGAAAACTGGCTTCCTTACAACCTGGCTCATGATTAAAAGAGCAAGAGTATGCCATTTGCTGTGTGCAGTATGTATGGTTTTTAGAAATATACTGTAGTATACAATTCTTTATACTGTAAATTGAAATCAAGAAGGCATCAGTAAGTTGAAAATTTCCTCTTGAGGTAATGGGATTTAGGAGAGCAATGGGAAACCATGGGTCACAGAAAGATCACACTGCTAAAAAGGAGCTGCACCAAACTCGAAAGAAACTATAATTGCAGAAATTATTATGGATGGATAGATGCTAATGGTTAAAAGCCAGAAAATATATGGTATATGGTTAAGGGAGTGAATTCACAAATGCCTACCCAATGCTGCCAGGATAGGCTGTGGCCCTCTGTGATGTTGAATTGAACTAAGCAGGTTTGAGCATGTTATGTTATGTTATGTTATGTTGTTTATTAAACTGGCTTTATGCTAGCTAATTGGTTCATAACACCAGGAGAACACCAGGCTGGGTTTGAATTCCAGCCTGGTCAACATCTGTATAAAATTTACATGCTATCCCAGTGTCTGCCTGGATTTTATCCAGGATTTTTCCTCCCACATCCAAATGATGCCCAGTTTATGATAAATAAAGCTTAAAATTGGCACACTGTGCAGACGTTACTTTTACAATAGACTTGTGCCAGGTGCCTCCAGAATGTGTTCCATCCTCACAAGACTCGAAAATGGAAGTGAATTTAGAAAGAGATTGATGTTTACTAAATATATTGTTATGACAGCCTGCCAAGGTGTTGTCGCTAGCCTCTCCTATATTTTTGTCAGAGTAAGAAAATGTAGGAGAGTAAAAAAATAATTAAACAAAGAGAAGGAAAAGAGCACTTTTCTCTGTAAAAAAAAAGATGTTCAACGAGTGTGAAAATGAAGTAGTTGATGAGTTTCGCAAGGAGACCCCCTAGAATACTAATTATGATACACAGGCTTACCAATCACACAATCAGTAAAATCGATCAGGCGTGTGTCCCAAACATACAATGTTTGATGTTTGTAAAAACTTCTAATTGGACTCAGGCAAATTTTTAAGCCAATCAGAAAAGTAGTGTTGTGTTTAAACATTGATTAGGCTTGCAAATCAGGGAACGTATGAATGTCAGTTAAGCTTCTCACTATGATGGTAACTCATTGTTATCACCGCTATGGAACAAAGCATTACAGGAATGTCAGGCAATAAATGACCTCACATTGTTATCCTAGGCTCATTTCCGTGTTACAATATTAATATTCAAGCAAAGGGGGTTGCAATAATGATGTTAAAAAATGTGCAAGAGTACCTGAAAATAAAGAATGAAGTCTAAGGGGGTCTTAAATTTTATATACAAAAAAAAAAGGTGTGTAATGTTATGCTTGTGCTTAGTGGTGTGGGCAGGATAACCAGACACCCTACAGGTAGATGGGATCTTAATTTGCAGATCCAGAGGGGCTAAGTCTTTATTTTTTCATTACTTATTCTTTCTATATTACCTATGCTATTGGTGGAGTGGTGGCTCTGAGGTTAGGGATCTGCACTGGCAATCAGAAGGTTGCTGGTTTGAATCCTGTAAATGCCAAAAGGAACTCTGCTCTGTTGGGCCCTTGAGCAAGGCCATTAACCTGCAATTGCTGAGCACTTTGAGTAGTGAGAAAAGCGCTCTATATCCATCCATCCATTATCCAACCCGCTATATCCTAACTACAGGGTCACGGGGGTCTGCTGGAGCCAATCCCAGCCAACACAGGGTGCAAGGCAGGAAACAAACCCCGGGCAGGGTGCTAGCCCACCGTAGAAGCGCTATTTAAATGCAAAGAATTATTGTATATTTAATTTTATTTTGTACCAGTAACGGAGCACTGCACGATAACGTGAAGTGAATACACTTGACTTGAGCATTCATGGTTTTCATACTCTTTCTCTGTATGTTTTGTAATGATAGTTGATTAGTAAGGTCTATTAAGGAATACTTACAATATGATCAGTAATGCCTGCGGATGCTGATGCAATATATAGATTGGAGGTGGACTAAAGAACCTGTAGTAAAAGTAATTCGTCTAAGTACTGTCTATTAAAAAGTTATTATCTCTTTCAATCCTGTGTAATGATTAAACTACGAACCTAACAAGATCACCACACGTTTAGCATTCGTTTGCTCAGAGGTTGATGCGCCCTAGCAGCCCGCTTCTACTCTTCTTTCGACGGCATCTTTTTGCATTAAAACTGATTAAGTCATTGTTTGTGTTGCAATTACTAAGTACGTTTTCTTTCATTTTTCACTTAAGCTGGCACTTAAGTCTTCAATCTGCCTCAAGAATGATTTAAGATACAGTATGATGAGGTAGGGGAAGTGATGGCTAAGGTTGTAGGGAATGAGAACGGCTCCTGCACGGTCGCCCTGCTGGCCGCTGCCAAGAGCCAATTCTACAATAACATAAAATAAAAATAGAAGAGGAATAACCTTGGAGATCAATGATCACCCTGTAAGTGGATAGTAGACGTCATATAGTATATGTGTACCAAATTTCAGGTCAATAGGTCAAACGGTTTGCGAGCTACAGGTGATTTAAAATCCTGGACAGACAAATGGAGAGCCACAGTAGCGTATTATATAAGAAGATAACACTATTTTTTATTATCTGGGCCTCCATAGTATGTTTCTGAGTTTGGGGTCTGCTCAAGAGTTACACATGCACCACAAGTTGCAATAAATAATAGTAAACTTGCAAAGCTTTCTTGTGAGTGTATTTGATATCCCTAAGCTGATATATACACTAGAATCATTGATGAAAACCAACAAAATGTAGATATAAATGTTATGAGATACAAGGAATTTATTTAAATTGATCTACAATCCTGTTAAGAATGCACATTTTCAGATGAAAAGTACTTCCTTTTATGAAGAAAAAGCCATTCCTTGCCAACTTTGGTTATATTTACTCAAAAGGTATATAGAAGTGTCTGGTAGCATATGAAATGTAATATAACATTCTTAAACTCACTTAATTCAGTTCAGGATCATGTGGGGACAACAGCCAATACCGGCCATAGGAACCCTCCCTGAAATGGGTACTTATCCATAGCAAGGCCCACTAATAAACACACCCACATGTGGTCAATTTTAAATCACCAGTATACAGGCCATTGGGATGTGCAAGAAAATCAGACAACCAAAAGGAGAAAAAGAACAGACACAGGGAAAATGTGCAAACTCCACACAGACAGTGAGCAGATGCAGAATTCAAACCCAGGGCACTGGATTCGTAAGGACCACCATGCTAGCTGTGTGAATTATACAACACAACATTCTTAGTCCTATTTAATTCAAGTTGGAAGTGCCAATTAGTGTAACCTGCATGTTTTTGGTCATATTAAATGAAAACCGTAGTACCCACAGATAGCAGGTACAAAATTTAAACTCAGGATGCTGGATCTGTAAGGCAAGAGAGCTACTATGCCACCATGCCATAACTGAAAGTATGAATTATAACTTAAAGAAAAACGAACATTGTTTAACACTTACAGTAAAGATTATCATTTACTATGTGTTACCACTAACATTAATTTCCAATATGATTGATTTATATATCATTTTTATTATTCAGTGATCACATGTTTTAATCTCAGGGAGCAAATGTATTGTCCACCTTTATACTCATTTTTAAACTCCTTTAAATGTCATTTGAAAAGCAACTGGGCACAGGGCACAGTTTAAACAGAGGATGTTGCTGTGTTAAATGGGAGAGCCTCTTCTTCTAAACATATGCTTTTCTGCTTATGCACGACCGTTAGGTTTAACAAAACCCCCGTTCTTTACAATCTGTATTGAAATGGAGGATGTAAGGCTCAAATTCTCTTGAACTCAGTGGGGACCTGTCACAGCTGTCCAGCCAGTTGTCAACAACTGTTCCACGTGTAGACAAGTGAGCTGCTGTTTTCAGACAGGAACCTGCTTGCAAAAAGATTAAAGCGACAGTAGCGTGCTTTGATAAATCGGGCAGCACACACACTGCTCATATTTACATACACCCTCTAGCACTGGCTGACATGATCTCTGATGTCTTTCCAACCTCTTATAACATTTTATGTCTGCATAGTTTTATGGCGGGGTGAGATTTCAGTCTAGAGTTGAGGGGTTAGCATGGCAGAAAATATACAGGGCAACTCATATAATGTTTCATTTAGCCTGCAGCACAGCAGTTGGTCAACCCACAGTGTCTCAGAATTCTGACTTGCAGGAGTTAAGGCCAAGATGCTTTGTCAAACAGTCAATGATAAAGGATAAATTCTTACAGGCTTTACTTTGTTAAAGAATTATGCCTTCTGATAATATACATAAGAACACTGAAGTATCACATTTCCAAGAAGCAAAGTTTGATCCCCAGCTCAGACAGTGACTTTGTTAAATTTAATATTCCCCCATGTCCATGTAAATTTTAATTCAAGTACTCAAGTTTCCTTCTCCCATCCTAAAAACATATACAGTATGTTAGATTGATATGAGTAAGTGTGGATGTATTTGCCACCACTGCAAAGATCTTTCCAAAAAAAAGAGTCAGCTTGTATTTTAACAAGTCACCTTTTTGTTTGTTCTCATTTCAGTATATATATTGTGATGGACGGCCAGGAAACTTGCCTAGTCAAGACGCCCCTTTGAGGAGAAGACCGGGGGATTGGACATATTATCATATACGAGAGGGCAGCACCCTTGGTTTACATTGAGGCCACAGAACTGGAGCTTAGAAGCTCAACCCTGTGGGAGCCCGTAGCCACCACCAGGGGGTGACTGGACAGCTCCGGAGCCTTGGCCTGCAGCACTTCTGTCACACCTGGAAGTGCTGCCCGATACTGATTGGAGCACTTCTGGATGCAGTATAAAGGAGGCCACCTTACTCCATTCGAAGAGCCGGAGTCGGGTGGAAGAGGACGGAACTTGTGGGTGAGGAGTGGAGGTGGCAGTAGAAATGGGTCTGAGAATTATTGATGGTGATTTGTGCACTGTGTTGTGTCTGTAGGGAGAAGAAAAAAATAAAATGTGTGTGTTTTGGGACATTTGGCATCCATGTTTGTGTCCATGTTCAAGTTCACTATATATATATATATATATATATATATATATATATATATATATATATATATATATATATATATATATATACGGTAAATAATAACAATAATAATAATGTATTTATAAAGCACATTTCATGCACGGAGTTTGAAAGTAATTTTTAAAAATTCTGATACAATTAACTATGAGCATCATGTGATCACAAAAATGGATAATACTGTACTGGTGAAACATGCTATTGATGATAATAATAATAATAATAACTCCTGTGACCTGGGGTTAGAATGAGGTCACTGTCCCTTTTGTGTCATAAAAGGCAACTAAAGGAGGTTGTCATCAGGATGAGCATCTGGCAACAGAAACATTTGCTTCAATACCCCCAAAATTTGTTGGGTAGCCAGCCAATGTAGAGGAACCCAGGTAATCCATCCATCCATCCATTATCCAACCCGCTATATCCTAACTACAGAGTCACTGGTGCCAATCCCAGCCAACACAGGGTGCAAGGCAGGAAACAAACCCCGGGCAGGGTGCTAGCCCACCACAGAAGCGCTATATAAATGCAAAGAATTATTGTATAATTAATTTTATTTTGTATCAGTAATGGAGCACTGCACTTGACTTGAGCATTCATAGTTTTCATACTTTTTCTCTGTATAAAAGATCCTTGGGAAACCTTCATAAACAGCAGTTTGTATCCTGATGTCCAGGCTAAATTGCCCACCACAGCCTAGTCATTCTGGCCCCCTAATCATCCCCTGTCTCTAATTGGCTATTTTACTGGCACAAAAATGGTTGCCATCACATTATCTTCTTGAATGCTACAAATTAGTGGTGGTTGGTCACTGAAGCACTTTGAGTAGTGAGAAAAATGTAAAGAATTATTATCATTATTATTATTATTATTCATTGACTAGCCACCCCTAACCCTGAATTGACTTAAATCCTGAAATGTCCTTCTACCGAAGACCTTCAGCTACACTCTCTTTCAATAGATTTTTTTGAACGAGCAGTTTTATTACCAGCTGAAAAATAGCTGTGAGATCCAAAGAACTAGAAATGTTATTATTATTATTATTTTCAGTGTTGTGTATAAACTAGTTTTAAAAAGCACCTTCATTGAACAAGCTCGTTTTTCTAAGAATGGTGAACTTAACGTTACGTATTTGCAAGTGAAGAAATTGAATGTGAGCGAGTTCAGTTTTATGTGACACTGGCTGATTACTCAGTGGCTTTGCTCACTGAGTGCAAGGGAAAAAAATAAAATGTAGTACAGTAATCCCTCCTCGATCGCAGGGGTTGCGTTCCAGAACCCCCCGCGATAGGTGAAAATCCGCGAAGTAAAAACCATATGTTTGTATGGTTATTTTTATATATTTTAAGCCCTTAGAAACTCTCCCAAACTGTTTATAAATATTCTCCGCACAGTTATACAGTAAACCCTTGTTTATCGCGGTTAATCCGCTCTAGACAGATAAATGAATTTCCACGAAGTAGGATTCTTTATTTGTAAATCTAATATTTTCGCAGTTAGAGCCTTGTAAACCTGTTTGCAACCTTCTAAATAACTTTTTTAACATTATTAGAGCCCTCTAGGCATGAAATAACACCATTTAGTTAAAAGTTTAAACTGTGCTCCATGACAAGACAGAGATGACAGTTCTTTCTCACAATTAAAAGAATGCAAACATATCTTCCTCTTCAAAGCAGTTCGCGTAGCAGAGAAGGTCAGAGAGAGAGAAAAGTAAACAATCAAAAATCAATAGGGCTGTTGGGCTTTTATGTATGTGAAGCACCGCGATAAAGCGGCCGCAATGAAGGGATCAATGTGAAGGTAGTCTTTCAGCATTTTTTAGAGGAGCGTCCGTATCTTCTAAGCAAACAGCCCCTCTGCTCACACCACCTCCGTCAGGAGCAGAGAATGTCAGAGCGAGAGACAGAGAGAGGCAGAGACAAGCAAACAATCAAAAATCAATATGGGCTGTTAGAGCTTTTAAGTGTGCAAAGCACCGCGTGGGAAGCATATCGTATATCATTGAGGAGTTTTATTTAATATGTAATACGTGCTTTAATTGGGTAGCTTCCCAGCCATCCGCCAATAGTGTCCCTTGTATGAAATCAACTGGGCAAACAAACTGAGGAAGCATGTACCATAAATTAAAAGACCCATTGTCTGCAGAAATCCACGAACCAGCAAAAAATCCGTGATATATATTTAGATATGCTTACATTTAAAATCTGCGATGGAGCGAAGCCGCGAAAGTCGAATCGCGATATAGCGAGGGATCACTGTATATAAATTATTAAACAGTAAAATATTAACATGTAACAAGTAAAGATACATTGAGCAGTACTGGAGTGCTCTCGGGTAAAGTACATTTTAAAGGCGCTATAACACAACAGGTAAGTAGCACTAACAGCAGCTTAAATGTATTTGGATCATCTCTCAGTAGCAGATCCCTTATGAAAGGCGCTACACGACCGCTGTGGTATAGAAATTACATTTTCTATGTGATCCTGCAAATTTCTGCCTGACAACCTTGCACTACATGCCTGTGATTTGAGAGAAAAATTATTCTGAGAAATGTGGATGCTGCCCTTCCGTGCTTAACGGGCAGAAGGTCCAAACAATTCCCAAGTCCAAAACTTAACATGAAGAGGTCAGTACATCTTCTTAGATGTAGATGTAAACCCTCCATCTTCTTAAAAGAATTCATCACAAAAGCAACCTTGAATGTTGCAGGGTTTTAGCGACCTGGACTCACCTTAAGGGACGGTAAGTAGTTGTGCAGTGCAATTTACAAAGAGAGTTTTGCTTTGATGATGCCGATCACACTCATTCGCAAAGATTTCCACTCTCCCAGGAGCCAACGGGGCACTCAAAGTGTCACAAACAATGCAAGAAGAGAGGACGCCGCCCAAAACTACAAAGCTCTTGACCCAGTGGAGCAGCCCGACATTCAGCACCTCTGAGCGTCCACTTTGTTCTCACAACCCTTTGCCGCTGAAGGCGGTGTCGTCTTCACATTGTTTACAGCTCGGCGCAGTTAAAAAGTAGAAAGACGCAAAGCTGTTTTTCTCATCTCTTCTACTATCAAGTACTGGCAATTAAAAAAAAGTTATAATGTGGCAGTTTCTGCGACAGTAACGTGGACAATTAAATAAAACTTTTCTGTCAGAACGTGCATGGTGGCGGATGGCTCAGCATTGGAGTCCAGAGAGTAGGGCTGGGAGAGGGCGACGCGGGGCGCACTTCTATGGGATAGATCGGCGTGTTTGTGTTTACTTCTTTTCAATATCAGTAAAATAACTCTCACACAAATAATAACAATTCGTAAAGATGATATAAAAATGGCGTCCACAAACAAAGTGATTAGTTCCTGTATTATAATATGTTCTGTGGTAATACGTAATTTCCGTTTCACATGGTCATACGTAATTTCCATTTCAATCGCGAAAAGAATTATATATATATATATTGTCACAGATGGCTAGAAGGTCCGGAAGGTGGCCATAAAAGCTTCCGGGTCAGGAGGACAAAACCGCCCTGGAGCAGGAGAGGACCACGGGAGAGGAGGAGAAACTTTCCAGCTCGTTGGGACCTATGGCAACCGCCAGGGGGCATCTTAAGCCTCCTAGAACCTAGGAGAACATTACTTCCGCCACACTTGGGAAGATGGCAGAGGAACCTGCCAGGGACACCCGGAGTGCTTCCAGGGCAAAGGGCAGCACTTCCGCCACACCAGGAGGTGCTGCCAGAAGATCATCATCAGCCACCTGGAGCACATCCGGGCTGGAATAAAAGGTGCCGCCTTACAGCAATCTGGGAGCTAGAGTCGGGAGTGGGAGCAGGACAAAGCTCCCAGGATGAGATTGGCGGCTAAGGATTGAGTTCATTGTGGGTGATTATTGCTGTGTGCTTTGTGTCATGTTTGGGACTGTGTTTACTTGTGAATGAATAAACGTGTGACTTTTATAAAGATGTGGTCTGGTGGTGTCCGGGCAAGTCTCACTATATATATGTATATATATATATATATATATATATATATATATATATATATGACTGGCCGGGACAATTTATAATTCTCATCCTGATTGGGATCCCCAAAAGTTACAGGAACAGCAGGGAGAGGACAGAAGGGAGCAGTTCATCCCCCACTATAACAGGCGGCAGTATCCCTCATATAGAGTAATAGTTTGGACATCTACAGGGCTGCATGGGAATTGGAGTCCAGAGGTGCAACTCTGTAGGGGTCTTTTTCAGACAATAGAGGGCCTACTGCAGGAGGAGGACATCCCTGGCTTTCTCATGACCCGGACGTACTTCCAACTGACCATGTCACATCACCAGAAGTGCTCCCAGGTCCAGCATAAAATAAGCCTGCACCCATAGCTCGACAAGTCGGCGCTGGGAGAAAGGAAGGCAACACTGGTCTTGGAGAAGTAATAGTGTGGGAAGAAAAACAGAGTAGAGAAGAGACAAACTGTTCATTGTTATACAAGGTATTTGTTTAATAAAAAAAAACCCTTTTATTTGAACATGGGACTGTTTTCTGCTTTTACATTTAGGGATTAGGGCCCAGTGATGCCCCTCTTGCTTTCTCTATTTCTCTCTCCATATATATAAATATATATATGTGTGTGTGTGTGTGTGTGTGTGTGTGTGTGTGTGTGGTACATTGTGGTAGTAAGTTAAAGACAGGCATCAGAAAGTAGCTTGTTCTATTGCAGGGGCGCCTAACTCCCTTCCTGGAGGGCCACAGTGGCTGCAGGTTTTCTTGCTTTTTTGCTGCTAATTAACTTAATTTTATTTATTTGCTATTTAAGAATAAGACTCTTTAAATCAGAGATGAGCAACGTCACTCTTGGAGGGCCACAGTGGCTGCAGGTTTTTTCAACCAACCCAATTGAGAAGTCATTTATTGCTCAAGTGACATCTTTTTTGCTTCATTATACTTGTCTCGCTTCTTTGAACCCTTAATTGCTTATTTTAGTCTCAAACAGCTAAATTGACTGTTTTTAATTGTTCCTTTTTTAGCAATAAGATCCAAATAACAAAGGAACCAGCAGTTCTACATCTAGCATGTTTCTCTTTACACCTGTGTGTATTCATTGTTCAGTATTTGGTTTAATGAAGTACTCAAAAGGAAACAAAAAAGAAAGTGAAGAACTGAAAATGACTCATCTGCTTTAGTCTTCAAATCATTCGAATGATATTATTTGAAAGGAAAAAACTATATATGATTTAAAAATGACCCAATATTGCAGAGTCAAACCACTAATAAGTCTTTAAATTAAAAAGACCTGTTATTGGCAAGGACTGTTTTTTAATTAAGCAACTGGGTTGGAACAAAAATCTGCAACCACTGCAGCCCTCTAGGACCAACATTAATAACCCTTGTTCTATTGGCCTATTGTTTTATTGTCAATGACACTGAAAATACAAGACTTTTTTTAGTTAATATATTCTTCCTTTGTTATTCATTATGAACTGACAATCTGGGGTAGACCTGGCCTTCAACTGTGTGCTGGAATTTAGAGCTGTAGAGACACTTGGGGAGGTTCTAGCCAGACCAATTCACTTAACACTGGGATTGACTTAACATGTCTGGGGTGTTTCTCAAATCTGGACCACTAAATCTGGGTAAAATCCACATAAACTCAGGGAGAACATGGAGACTGCACTTGGTCGTTTTCATGAAAGTCTTACCAATGAAATTTTTCATTAATCTTTACTTTGGGTTTTGCCAACTTCTAAACATTTGTATGTTGTTGAAATCCACCGATAACTAATAGAGACAGGGTTTGAATAATTTCTGAATGAAAGGAGAGGAGAAGGAGTTTGAACCTTAGCCAGCATTGCAGATACACTATTTCCATTTGAGCTATTTTGTTCTTTTTCTAAAAAGCTTTCATTAATTTGAATTTAAAAATTAATATCAGTTATCTGTACACTTTTACATAAATCATTTCTTCTTTAACAATGTCTTAAAATTAACTTTGCAGTAACATTAGAGAAATTGTTTAGTGAGGGGGTTGTTGGGCTCTACAGCTGGTTGCATAAACAACATCTGCATGATTATCTACAGTACAGCTTCAAAGATTTTCAGTAAACTAAAGACTGTGAGACAAAACTACATTACGCTTCTTTTCTTTAGGTTGCTGATGGCAAAAACAGGTGTTATCACTATATTAAATCTACATGTGAATATGAAACTTCCCCTAATGGGTTTAATGATGGATAAATGCATATGAAAATTTAAAAAAGCTCAGAAATTTAAAAGTACAACAAACACAATTGTAACACATTTTTAACTGTCATTGATACCACTAGTTTGGTGAGTGTTTAAAAAGAAGCATTTTGAGTACCCGATAAACAAAATTAGTAATAAATGGTGATAACTACTGCATTTCCAAAAGCCTGGGGACATTCGGCTTGGTCTTTAATAAGATGGTCACCCCCTATGAGACCAGACCCTCGTAATGTCACATGCAGGCAGGTAGCCATGCCACTCAGCAACCAAATTAACCCAGGATGATGACATCACAATCACTCAACATTCAAAATAAAGTCTATATGGAAGAGCATCTAAATCAGCCTAATAATTAACATACATAAGAGGAAAGAACTTTAGAATGTTTTCAGAGACATCACATTGTCAGAATTAACCAATGTCTAACTGCAAAAATAATCAGCAGCATGATCAGTCAGAAAGAAAACAGTTCTTCAGTATCTGATAAAAATGTTCAGTGCCTAGAACAGCCTTCCTGTATGACACTCTTTTCTATTTGCACTTTGAATTGTGTTATAAAAAATGATTTTAATTACACAGTGCTGGTTGTGTCATCTGTATTAATGTATTAGGACAAAGAAAGGTCATGTTCTTGGTCTTTCTAAATTAAGATTAGAAGTCTTCTAGCTAGGACACACAGATGCAGTCATTTTAGGTCAAAATAATATTTTTCAAATGATGCAGAGAAGGCTCTAATCGTAGTACTAGTGAACTTTGCAGTGTGAAAACGTTGACCATAAGGGACTAGGAAATGAATCAAGGTTTAAAAAAAAAATGATTGTTTTTTATTTTTATTTTTATTAATTTTATTACAATCCATACAAATCAATCAAGTTTTTACCAAAAGAAAAATTGAGTTAAGAATAGATCGATCCCCACCCCTGAGAGAGAGAGCAAGCCAAACGGCGTGAAAAAAAAAATTATTGTAACCAAGAGTCATGAAAGTACACTTTTACCAA
The DNA here is from genome assembly GCF_016835505.1 of Polypterus senegalus. NCBI lineage: Eukaryota > Metazoa > Chordata > Cladistia > Polypteriformes > Polypteridae > Polypterus > Polypterus senegalus. The sequence goes on from NC_053160.1 coordinate 95,874,204, forward strand.
AAACCAAAAAAACTAAAACGCTAACCAGGCATCGAAGTCAAAAAGGGTAGCAAGGGTTCATAATAGGAAACACTAACAAAGGCTTGCACTTAGGAATTTTTGCTTTAAGTTAATCAAATCATTGATGACAAGTGAAGCATCGTGATGGTATTTAAACCTTTGCGTAGATGATGTCATATATCAAGACAGCTTGCTAAGAGATTTCAAAAATATCATTCTGGAAAGATACATGAGGGAGATAATGAAGTGTTCCAATGAAAACAAACAGGAAAGAAACCTTTGTCGCCACACAGACCTAATTTCATAGATTTATTTTGCCTCTCTGTGTGGGTGGCTTCCCCATATGCCCAATTCCCAAATAATACACAAGCATTTTCATCTTTCTTTTCACTTTTTCCATTTTTCATTTTTATTATTTGTTAGGGTCTAAAGTGTTTTCCGAAGTGGGAAAGGCTCCATTAAGCCTTGTTTTGAGATTGTAGCTGGGCACATGACTAAGTATGCATGCAAATTAGCCATGCAGTGCTGCAGTGTCAATCCACAGGGATGAGTGTTTCATATAAGATGGCAATACTAATTATGGTCAGCTAATGTACCTCTCAAATGAAATTCTTGCAGGATATACTGTAAATCCTGCTTAGCAACCATTCTTATAGTAGGCATGCCTGAAATTTCTGTTCTTGGCTGCTACAGCTCTGTGATGTCACACTGGCCTCACAAAGCATCATGGGGAACTGGAAAAAATGTTTGTTTAAGATGCCACATGGCGAATTTCCAGGAAAATATTTAGCAAATAAGGTCACTGGTGAACACCGCATTTTAGATGTGAAAAACTCTTTGGAAAATTTCATTGATTAACACTATTCCTTTTATATCTGGTTCAATCTATTCATAAAAAAGACCAAATAGGTTTGAATCCCCGAATGTGTGAGGTAGAGGTCTTATTTTGGGGCAATTTAGGATGAACCATCTATTCAGAGCAGGAGTCAGGTCTTATAAAGCAGAGGTTAATGTATAAGAAATCAGCAGCCGAAACAGAAACCCTAAACAAGTGGGTCAAGATCACAAGTCAAAGCATTAAAAAGAAATTCCCTGAGAGATTACTGTCCTCTATCATACAGCTTTGTCTTAACTAAGATGGTGGCAAAAACTATGTGACCACACCCCACAATAAAGTCCCACATGTGCAGATCTAGCCAAGACTCCTAGCAGTCAAAATCCACAATGGCAGGGTGATGATGGCATCATCACACAACATCCAAACTTCAAAAATAAACAAAAACAAGCAGAGATAAAATTAAAACAATAAAACGTTACAATTTCAGTTCTCAGACTGGATTTCAATGTTAGAGCAAATCGCATAATAGCTTACGTGGTAGCACTATAGGGTTCCTCCTACTGGTCCCTGATGCTCCTTATACCTGGAGCCCTGGCTTGACCTTAAATGATCAAACTTACATGGCAGCTTCCAGGCTGCTTTCTTTCTCTTTAGGGTAGCAAAGCCACAGCTGTCTCAAATAGGATCACTTTGCACCATGAAATTACAATCTTCAACCGAGACACCATTGAGCAAAACAGAACCTACAGTACCCAATTGAATTTAAATTTAGAGGGCATTTCCATTTACAATTTAACATTAAGGATTGCACTCTTTTCCTATGGCCTCTCATTAGAATTCATGTGCCATCTGGTAAAAACTTGCAAACCCCTCAGATAGGCAGTTTAACTAATTAATGCCTTCAAGTCTTTAGAGATAAGGTGCTCATACTTTAGAAGATGTGAATTGGCCTGAAGGTTGAAAAAGCTATTATGTGAATATTTTATTAAAAAGAAATAGGACAAGTCATACTCAAAGTGTTGTACCAACTCATGGAAAGTGGTTAAGGTCAGGGCTGGATTAAGGTTAACCCAGGTCCTCATACTACTAAAATATCCAACAGTCCAATTTCTTTTTACATTAAGAGGTTGTATGAAGCCCAAACCTATCTGAGCAAAATCTAGGACATGGCAAGAACCATACCTGTGTAAAGGGCTAGTCCATCACACTGCAGACTTACAGACACACACACAAACCCACATCTACACTAATCAAACAGGACGTTTTGATGAATTCAGCAGTTATGTGTATGGATGTAGGAGAAAACCAGAGCATCTAGTGAAAGTCATACAAACATGCTGTTAGAGGAGGCTAGGGGACAGACCCAGTCAGGATGCCTGGAAGGACCGGGAGGTGGCGTATACGTCCTCCGGGCCACGAGGGGGCAACTGCCCTGGTGGCTTTGGGGACCACGGGAACTGAGCTTGGAAGCTCAGCCCTATAGGGGCCCATGGTCACCACCAGGGGGAGCCCTGATGCCTGGGGAGCCCTGGTCCTCAGCACTTCCGCCACACCAGGAAGGGGCCACCTACCTCCGTTCGATGGCTGGAGTCGGAAGGAAGAGAGACAGAGCTCGTGAGAATTGGAGGCAGACCTAAGGAAGGCAGTGTGAGAAATGCCTGGACTTTGGGGGAATTTGGGGTTGTGTGTGCACCTTTTTAAATATATTAATTGTAAATAAACGTGTGTGGGTTGAAACCAACGATGTCTGCCTGTCTGTGTCCGGGCCGAGCCCCACAATGCAAAGAACTAGATACAAACAGGGACCAATCTTGGAGTTACACAGTATTTATAAATAAAATAATCTGCACTGGTTATCCACCCAAACACTGTATTATTGACTACACCATGTACTACTTACTTATTATGATGCTCATTTAGAGTGCCATGAAGAAAATAGGTAAGAATATTAATATTGTATTGAACATTGCAAATTGGAATTAGCAGTTTCAGTTGTGCATGTACGTATGCATGTATGTATACATTATTATCAATATAAATAGTATTACTAATATTCATCAGTGGTTTCCAACCAGTGAGTCAGTATGTCTCAAATTTCATCTCATTCTTTAATTAGCTGTTTGTTCTGTTTTCCTTCTACTGAACCTTTAAAAAAGTAGTAATAGTAGTTGTAATCTCTTTTGTTTTGTTTCTATTAATTCACCATTTTTTCTGTGAAGTTTTCTCCCTAATTGTATCCTCGTAATGACAGTTAACAATGAATACAGTAGACGCTAGGACAAATGGCATATTGAATGTTGAAATGCATGATATCAGAAATTTCAGAACTAGGTTTGCTCATTTTTTTTGGAACATGGTAAGCATTTATGTGTGTTAATTAATTAAGTGTTTTTTAAGAATTTCATCATCATCATCCTTATCATTACAAATTTAAATCTGCTTTTCCATGTGATCTGGTAACTGCTTCAGGAGATTGCACTCCACGATAACGCCTTCTCTTTCTCTCCCACTGCAGACTGGAAGATTGACGGCTTTTCCACCACTGATGTCACTTCCGGTGTCTGTCCACCTGGACTCACCTTCCTGCCTGAAATGTTCTTAACCAGAAGAACCACCATCTTTAGTAGTCGTTTCCAGACACCCATCTGGAAAGATACAATTTAACCTACATTTTATTTCTCTGTTTTTGAGACTTCAATTATACAGAGTTTGCCTACGGGTGCCCCAAAACTTCTCACTGTCTTTGCTTTATTATTACAGTATGCTAGTGTGTGAGACAATGAAGTAGCTACAGCCTTTCAAGGAGCAAACTCTACTGAAAAAGGTGAATTAATAGGAAAACAACAAGAGAAAATTAAGAACTTAAAAGGTATGGCAAAATAAGCACATTTTTAATTCTCCATTAATGTAAATCACACACCACTGCCCCTTTAAATGCAAAATAAGAAGAAAAAAAGTCCAGCTAATTAAGTGCGGTCAATTAGTTGGAAATTACTCACTGATTGTTAAGCCAGTTGGAACAATACCTGCCACAACAGGGGGTCCCCAAGGACAGAACTTGGAAACCATGACATTAGTTGCTAGTAACATACATTGGAATTAACAGTTTAAAAAAAATCTTCTTACTACTACCACTGGCTCCAACATTTTAAACTGGAATTATTATTAACATTGTTGTTACTGTTGTTGTTATTCCCGAGTTATAAACTGGTTTAAGTTGGTTTGATTATGCACGGATTTATTGTTATTATACAAGCAGGCCGTATACAGTGGAAATGAAATAGGAAGCCAATTAATTATTTTAAACCAATCAATGAGGCCTTAGCTATTTAAACCCAATGAAACCGTCTCTGTACTCATTTACATTTCCTTCAGTCTTTCTCTTTCAGCCTCAGTCATTCCCCAGTCTACCCCCCTCAGACAAGAGGGGTATTTTCTCCCAAATCTAAATATCCATGCACTATTTCCACATTCAGTGCCCATTTTTCCTGTGCTAAGGTTGTCGAACCAATTGAAAGACTGATTAATTGCCCATCGTGCAACGCTCTGGTCTCTCATTCACTGGATAGGAATAAATGCATGAGATTAATTGTGTTAACAGCCACTATTGTAGTTATGAAGAGTATGAATGATCAGAAGATAATGAAAGGCCCTTATTTATGTAAGTGAATTGAACAAAAAACAATTTCAAAGGGTTATTTATAAAATAACAGTATGTCCCATATTTAAAAATAAAATCAGTCATGAGATAATAAATCACAGTTGATCATAGACAATCGGCATTTACCCTTTTCTGTGTATTTAACATATTCTCATTACATGAAGACATTATATACAGCTTAAAAGTGATTAGTTACCAAAAGAACATAGGGCAAGGCAAAGAAACACAAAAATGCCCTGTAGATCTACTGTAAAGAGACACAGTGTTGCAGTTGTTAGTCCTGTGGTCTTATAGCTCTACGTTCTTTGGTTTGACTTGACTTTCATCCTGATCACTGTAAATGTGGGATTTGTATATTTGCCTTATTACTGCAAATGTTTTTCTCCAGACACTCATGTTTTTATGCTCAGGTTTGTTACTACCAATTGTAAATGGTCCCAGCAATGCTCTGATGGCACAATCAGTGCCAGTCCCTGCTCTTTATTTCATGCAGCCAGGATAGTATTCAACCAATGTAACCTTGAGCTGCATTAAGCAATTACAGTATAATGGATGGATATCTACAGCATATAACAGGCAGTCTATATTGTACTAGTTCAAGTAGTATTAAATGCTAGGTTGGTACAAAACTCTACTGCTTTTTCCCTCTGTTTTTTGTTTTTGTTAATTTAATATACCTTACTAAACTCCAAGAGGAAATTGCCTTTTCACATGACCTTAGGGGGTCAGAGCACAGTGTCAGCACCCTTGAAGCAATTTTCAGGTTTAGGGTCTTGATCATGAGCTCAATGGAGTAGGATCCATTCTGGCAGTAACAGGATTTGAACCAGCAAACCATCCACATGCTTCCACAGATTCTTAGCCAAAGAGCCATTCTGAATTAAATCCCAAATAAGTTTTCAATCTAATGATTTGGTGCAAACTCTGAACTTTATTTGTCAACAAATTTATCAACACGTCCATTTACTAAATCTGCTATACCCATTTTTTCGGTTTATGAGAATCAGAGGTCATCTCAGCAGTATGAGGTTAAAAGTAATACCAATCAGTACGAATAAATATATAAATATATGCATGTTCTCCTGTCAAAATTTCTTATATAAATCCTGACATTTGCTTAGAAAGCTGCACACACACATTTCAAGCCTCTTCTTGTTTGTACGCACATTTTATAAATCTGACCATTGAATTGAATGTAGTCTTGGGCAGATTTGTGGCTGATGAATTTTCATGTACAATAATATAATATGTAACGCGTATAAAACAAAAATGATAGATTTGAATCTGCAATGGAAGGTTTGGAATTTGAAAGAATGGTAGTCATAGTAGATTTATCACTGTCTACATCTAGATGGTGTACAGAATTCACTAAGAAGGCTAATAGGATGTTACGTTATATAACACGATGTGCAGAATACAAGTCAAAGGAGGTTATTCGTCACATTAGTAAAAATACATATACATATAGTATAGTATAGTATAGTATAGTATAGTATAGTATACATATAGTAGTGTTAGAGACAGTACAGGAAAGAGCAATTAGACCATTTCCAGGGCTGCAAGGTATGAACAATGTTTGAAAAAATCGAACCTTTTAATATAAAAAATAGAAATTAAGAGGTCATATGACTGCAGTGCTTAAAATTGTGAATGGGACTAGTACAGTGTAACCCAGCTGTCACTTTAAAATAATTCCTCAACAAAAGCACAAGTACATAGATGGAAACGTGTTAAGGATAGAGTTTGCAAAAACACTGTAAAGTTTTTCTTCACTCATAGAACCAGAGACATATGAAACAATACCAAGTAACATTTGGGGGACCTTGAAACTTGACTTGAAGATATTTTGTAGAAACACGTAGGTGAAAAGGATTGGAAATCCTTTTGGGATGAAAAGCCTGTTCCTGTCAAAATGTTCTAATTTTCTAAGAAATACAATAAAAAATAAGTTGAAATTTAAACTTAGAACATTAACATGTCCATCATATTGATATTTTGGTGTTACGATGGAGTTGCACACAATTTTGAAGCAATTTTGGATCCTGCAACCTACTTCAGTTATTTCCTGCACCTCTGATTTCAAGTCCATCAAAGTAAACTGACAGGAACTTTGATGCCATGATACTTACTCAGGGATTAAAATTTGAAACATGAATTTAGACAATTATTTAGACATATAATACAATCATGTGCATAATGAGAAAATGTATGTTTTTTGAAGTGAGTGTACAATTAATGAATCCACATATTGCTCAATAAAATGATTATTCATGTATCTTGGAATATACATTTTACTCAAATTCTGATTTAGACAGAATTGAAATGCATACCAGAACGAAGTGGAATTTTCAGTATATTGAATTGACTTTTACTGCTAAATGACACAAACTTTCATATAAGGCAGTTTTTCATGATTTTGACTAGTGTTAGTAACATGTTATTTCTGAATTAAAATTCAGTTTAAATTATTTTAAATTAATTATTCATACATGCTAACGATTCAAGATCCTTAAATAAAGGATGACTTCAATATTAAGTCAGTTATTTCCAACTATGATAATGCTTTTCTTTTCACTTACTGCTTTTATTTGGATATTCTTGAACTGAAGCCGCAGACTCTTTTAAAGTCTCAGTAATGAGTCGGTGCAGCACGTTAGGATGCGTGTTGCCATAGGTTAATGCAAATATCTGAAAAGGGCTGTGGTAATGCAGTTTTTATCCTGAAATGATGTCATTAAAGATGTGCTAGAGTATACATTGCCAGCCAATGAGATAAACAAAGGGTTAGGGTTGCAGGGAGCCAGCAACATTGAGCTCAAGATGGACACCAATAAATTCTACAACACTCTCACTCACACCCCTAAAATAAAGCCACCATTATAAAGTAATAAATGACAAAAGTGTATCATGACTTGTGTTTCTCAAGCCACATTTTTTTATGACGTGAGAGTAAAAAAAGAGTATCCAGGGAAACCCTATACACACATGTGTCACACAGTACAGGAGATGGTGACAGGATGACCATTTGAACCCATGTTTTGCACAGGTAAGCAGAGCACCACCATGCTGTCCTATTTTAATGCAAAGTTATATAAACATGACAAATTGTAATTGAACCTTTCCACCAAAATATACCAAACTAAAGTACATGTACATGTTGTCAATGCTAATGTTAATTTAACCCTCCCTTCATACTCACTTGATTCTTACCTCCTTTACACTGATTATAATTTTTCCAACAGCACTTTGAATATGTCTTGTGTGGAGAATGCCTGGAGCTCCAATAAAACTACAAACCTGAAAATTTTAAATAAATAAGTAACCCATCTTTTAAGGTGAACAAACAAAGCTGGCCAATCCATTAACTGACATAGGTGGCTGCCTAAGTTGTCGTCATCTAATGGACGTCATTTATAAAAGTTAAGTGGTGGGCACTCCAGACACAGAGAGGGACCTCACCCCTAGGTCATAAATGTATGATCATACTGTCATGCAGTATGTAAACAATGGGGCCCCATTTGTGTTTCTGATGGTATGTGTCCCCTCCAGTTGTCAGACTATGATGATAAAGAGTGGGCAACATTAATGAAAGTAAATTTGAGGGGCAGGTGGTCAAACTCTAATGGACAAGTGCTTGCTAATATGACATTTTTGCTATTGTGCATGCTTTGAATAATGCAGGATACCACCCTCACAGGTTGTCATACCAACTACCCACTATGGACAATGAGGGGCAATGTCTGTCAACCCTGCTTAGGGCTCTAAGTGAGTTTTGACCGGCACTGTGACCTAATACATTTTCATGTTATTTCAAGAGAATACATTTTCATGTTCCAATTTGCACATAATGTAAGAATGTCAAATTTGCTTCATTCAGTTCAGGGTGACAGATGACCAAAGCCAATCTCAGCAGCATCGGTTAGAAGGCAGGAGTCAGCCCTTGGCAGGGTGCCAGTCCATCACAGGGCCCACTTACACCCTCTATGCCAATTTAGAATTTCCAATTAAATGAGTATGTGATTTCCACAAATTGCTGCACCTTTATTTTCTTTAATAGAAAACAAAAATACCCAATATACTTTAACTTACTGCTACAGCACTAGTTGGAAAATCTCAACTAAAGAATAGTGAGAACAGAATTACAGCAGTGCAGAAATCTCACATCCTGGTGCCAAAGTCACTGTATTGCAATTACTATGACTTCAGACTTCAACCTTTGTGAATCTGAGAGAAATTATATATGCCTAGAGAAAATTTGCAACCTCCGCTTAGACAAAGATCATCATGGCTTTCAAACCCAGGACATCAGATTCATAAAGCAGCAGCACAAACCACAGTGTTATCATGCCGCCCAAAATTCAGTTTATTGTTATAAATTTCAGCATCTAAGAGAGCACATTTTCACTTGTAAGCCCAGCACTCTATAATCTTATTACAAATGCAGCATTTTCATTAAATGACATCCAATATTCAGAGAAAAAATAATAATGTTATTTCCCTTTAATTTGTTTTTCTCACAAAGCCATTTTCTTAGCTTTATATTCAGTTCATAATACAGTATTAAAGTACGTTAATAAAAACAATTTTATTTTTCTGTAAACACATCAGACCTCTCCTTTTATAAAAATAAAAAAGGGGTTTCATGGACAATTTTGATTGCAGGTTATTATATATATATTAACTTCCATCAGCTACTAATTTTGTGTTGTACTCCCTAACATAAGTTAGCTTCTTGATAATTCCAGTCACTCCCACTGTGGTTTGTGGCTTCTAAAACATTTACAGACTTAACCTGCAGTTTCTCTTCTGTTTTGGTAAGATTAAACAGGCAAAAGTCCCTATAATTGAACATCTGTTCCGATAAATAAAAATAAGCATGTGCACAACCAGAAAGATTTAAATGACACTCTTCAGAGGACTAACGTTACTTTAATTGCAGGGCAGCTGAATTTTTTACAAACTGCCAAAAGGAGGCAGAAAATTAGTAAAACGCCAATTTAGCAATTAGCTAAAGTACAAGTACACTTATTAAACTATGTTTAGGTTTTTTCTATTAGAAGTACCTTTTCAAAAAAAAAAATAGATTGAGTCCACTACATCTATATGGAAAAAAATGATATATTGTTAATTCTACGAATAAAGTTTTTTGCCGTCTGCTGCTGTAACAGATCAACTGTGGCTAAAAAATAAATTACCTCTTTAAAACCAATTTTGAATGGGGAATTATTTTGAAAATCAAAATTAGGATAAATTATATCTTGGAATTAAAGAATTATTCACCTTGCAGCACAAACTATACACAGATGTAATATAGCCAGATGACTTAAAAAAACAAAACATGAGATTGAAACTGAATGTGCTTTATTCTAGTATCTTGCTTTCCACCAAAGATTGCTTTGTAACCCTCTACTTTGAGTACAGTCTGTTACTGCTTGAAAAATGTCATCAATGAAAAATGTCATCAACATTGTCACCTTCCAGGAGTCTTTCTGTATGCAGTGTTACTGACAAATAATCAAAAACAGTTGTACTGGTTATTTCTAAATACAGAAGGGGCGAAAAGCTCCATAGATGAATTAGACTGTGTGGTTTAAGGCAGTACATCTCAATTGTCATTATTCAGGAAAGAAAGACATGAGAGTAAAAAGTAGTGATTTTTGAATGAACAGCAGATGCAAATGGGTAAAGCAAAGTTAAGAATCATTGCCAGAAAAGAGCAGAAGGTCAAATACAGGGAAGTCAATCAAAACTGATTGTCAAAACCCACACCACAAAGTCAAAGTCCTAGTCAAAAAAGCCATGCAATAGTTCAATGATCTAAAAAAAAGGCCTTTCCCTGACTAAATCATAAGTTCAAGGCTTATTTTTACAAAGTTTTATAAATAAACTTGGACAATGGAGTTACTACGCCACCATCTCAAATTTTGTTGGAATAATGCCGTGACACACAGCCTTGGCATCTCCTGTCTCCCAGGATATCAATATTCATGAACGGAGTGATACAGGGCAAATGAAGTAGACAAGCAAGGTTGTTTTGTTCATATATAGCATAGCAGAGCTAAATAGTATGGCAGAATTAAATAAATTCAAGATAATGGAAGCATGCAAAGTGCAAAAGGGTGCCTTTAAATAAATCAATAACTATAGTTCAATAAATAATTATATCTGCAAATCCTCTTTAAAACTGTGCCATACAGTGATTAAAGGTGCAAATAAATTCTTTAAAATCCAACAGGAGGTATTCCCTTTGCCTGGACATATACAGTATCTGGATCCCCTTAGTGCAGCCTGCCACATCCCCTGCCTGCCAACTCCATGGGTCAACACAGACACAAACTGCACCACTCCCAGTTGCCACAGACACACAATGCACCAACTGCTATTGCCGCAGTTCCAGAGCTGCTGCCCCTTTCTGTGTATGCACTTACCCCAGAGATGCTGCCATCAGGAGCAGACTGGGTCTCAAAACCGGCCCTGGCATGCTTCAACAAGTAAGGTGACGAAGTCAACCCACTTAGCCCCATTATTCATTGTAATTTTCTTAAAATTTGTGATGAGTAGGCGGCTCGCTACTTGCTATGAGCCTATGATATGAACTCTATCTAAACTGTTGCCAAACTTAATCTGTATACTGTTGTTTAGACACAACTTAAAATTTGACAACATACTTAGAAATAAAATTTAATGAAAAATAAAAATTTACTAACATGGCTTACACGTTATTAGAGTACATGTCAAATGTCAATGTCATGTCCAAGTGCCAGTACCCTAATAGGCTAATAGCTGCTCATTCACAATAGAATAAATTATAACTGAGGTTATAATGAAAACCTCACATGATTAAAATGTTCCATTAACTTAACATTAACTTAATAATAAATGTTCCGTCCTAATATGAAAAATTCCTATCTTGTGCTCTATAACTTTATTTCATCATACTAACAATCGTAGCTGAAAACCACTAATTATCGCTCATGCCGACAACCAGAGAACAATGAAATGCATAATACATAACCTAAATGAATTATTAGTACAGAAAAGTTAAAATACTAGATATAAGATAAAATAAATTTCAATAATGTATATGCTAACCGAAATGTAGCACCATCGAAACAGAAATTGGCAAAAGGCAGTTTTGACCAAATTTTTCACTGCAACGTTGTGTACTGACAACTAAAACAACTTGATGATGTAATACCGTATATTATATAGGACTATATAAATTGTAGTGCCGGACAGATAATGTTTAGTAATTTAGTAGTTTAGAAAATGTATTTTAATTTCAAACAGTAACCAGTACATAAAATTTATTTCATGAAACGGCTGGACCATGACCAGACCAGAGTCCATGGCCCACCTGGCATTGCCCAAATGCCCTAATGGCCAGTCCGCCACTAGCTGCCATGCTTCAGATCATCCTGTCTCTGCACAAAGTCACAGTGGCCTTTTTTTTCATTCTTGTCTGCTCTACTTTATTTGCTCAACAGACTTGACCCTGCCAACTCCCTAGAATGTCCAGAACCAACAATCAGCACTTCTACTTTTTAAAAGCTCAACAGCATCAACACTGCATGCCCTCTGCTCTCCACTGGAAACCTCCTCAACTATCTTCCTGACAAACAATCATCCAATCTTTTATCTTTTCATTTCTCCTTTACCTCCTTTGTCCCCTCTCTCTTCATGCACTAACCCATCCCCATTTTATTCACTTTGCCTCGCAGCTGGAACCGGTGCATTATCACTCCACTGGGTAATTAACTTGAACTTAAATTAGTGAACACCCACACATGAGCATCTGTTACCAGTGTGAGCCTCATGGATGGGTTGTGCTAAAATCTAACAAAATCATTCAATAAATCTAAACCTGTTGACACCCTCAGCCTTAGTCACACATTATGACAAGGCCAGAAATGGTCCCAACAATCACTAACAATATGGCTGCTGTATATCTTAATGGTGCCAAAATGGTGGCCAGAAAACAAAAAGCATAAATAAGCAAATTGGTGTGCCATTTTTTATCTAAATTTTAATTACTGTGCATGAAATCACAGTTCATATGGTTTTCTGAGTTTGCTGAACTCATTTTCAACATTCCTTTCTAATGTAAAGTCATATGCAAGTAGCTTAAAATTACTTACATCTTTTTTTCAATGCCATCTTGATTTTCATGGGCACTGTCATTTTGTGTTGCCACCACATTACTATGGAACTGGCCTCTGTGACAGAAGTCCAGGGACCTTGCCCCACCGGGATGCCAGACGTACGGAAATACCAGAAGGAAGGCAGCGCCCCTGGGTTGTACGGGGGCCACTGAGATGGGGGATCCAACCCTATGCTCCACCATGGCCACTGCCAGGGGGGTCCCTGGATAACCCCTGGACTTGAATATGCAGCACTTCCGCCACACTTGGGAAGGCTGCCGGATGTTAATCAGGGGCCACCTGCGACACATCCGGGAACTGATTAAAAGAGGCCGCCTCACTCCAATTAGGGAGCCGGCGTTGGGTGGGAGAAGGACAGAGCTTGCCAGTGAGAAGTTGGAGGTGGCTGAAGAAGCAGAGAGGAGTCCTAAGAGACTGTGTTTAGGTGATTGTGCACTGTATGTTGTCTTGGGGGGTGTGGGTGGTAATAAACGTGTGTTATTGAAGACTTTCTGTGTCAGTCTGTCGGTGTCCGGGTCCAAAATGTTAACACTTGATAATGTGCAATGCATGATGTCATCATCACAACAGCATAAAAGGTCACCCTCGACATTTCGGTTCTACTGAGATTAGAATAACGACAGTGAACTTTATGTGTACCTTTGCTTTCCTTAATTATTCTCTTTAAAGAATAATTTTGGCGTACATTTTGACTACAATTTAAGGCTTTGCTTTTGATTTGGTTAAAAGATCCGTTAGAACTCTTAGTTATGAACTCAGCTAGGCTTTGACACATGTTTATTTCTTTAATCCCATTACTTTCCATCTGCTCCGCAGAACAGCGATAACATCAAAAATATTACACATTTAATAACTTTTAACCAGAGAAATAAAATTGTACAAAACAAAATCCAAAATTAATTGATGTATTCCAAAACTACAAAAACTACAGTATTGACAGTGCCGTATTACAAAGAACTAAATTGTCAGCAAACTGCAGCGATAGTTTAAATAATGCTATGTATAACGCTCACTTATACAAAATATAGTATTTTCTTCCATGAGCTCATTTCCACTTTATAGTCCCAACACAATAGTCATACAAACTGTTAGTGTTATGCCTATATCATGATAACTTATTAAGACTACTGTAATTAAATTATTTTACACATGTTCATAAATGAAGTATGGATACCCTATTGTTTAACAGGCATCTATATGAGCACATTAAAGCACCTGTAAATATACCCCAATAGCAAATGCATGAGTCCAGCAATATTACATCTCAACTTTTACTTTTGGTGGACTTTGAATGAGTTGTGATCTTGCTAAATACAACCATTCATTTAGTGAGGGGCTGGCTGTTCTAAAAGGAAAGCAATTCTGAAATAAACAATTTCAAAATCTCTAAACAAATGCAAGAATGTCTAACCACAGTGGCATTCAGGGGAGTTTCCATTTGCAACATAGTATTCATGTTCAAATATGCTTTCTGAGATTAATTTCAGCATGTTCAAAGTTTTGTCCTTTGCTGATTGTAAGGGAAGAGATAATAGGAAATTGTCTTATCAAAACAAGAAGATATGATGGAAATGAATGACTAAAATTTTATTTCACATGATGGTGTTGGCATATGATGGTGTTAGAGACAGATACACTGAAAGGGGTTTTATATACTATCACGATCAAGCTAACCATAAACAGCTAAAATGTGTTTAGTTTAATATTTCTGTTTCGTCAGTGGCTAAAGTTCTCAGTTTGGCCTCTAGTTTTTGCAAATGGCGCAGTTGGTAGTGTTGCTGCTTAGGCAACATTAAGTCCCTTCTGGGATTTCCTTCGGGCCAATTTACTTCTGACCTGATTTTGGCTTTAAGAATAATAATGGGCCTTGGCTCCTTTTCAGTCTTAAACTGCACAGAACAGGTGACAAAAGGTCATGTTATGGTATTATAATATTCATTTTTCCATATAAAACAGATTTCCACTTAAATACATCTACTGAACCCACTTAATCCAATTATGGCTAGAGTGAGTTATACAGTATATTATGAACAAGAGGAGGCTCTCTCATACCAGCTCTTGTAACCAGGAAAAGCACAGATGAACCAAAATATGTAAAATTATATAATTGTTATTAACACAGAAGAGTGATAAAGTAATCAGAACAGAAAATAAAACCCTGCAGCCTCTCTGAAACCTCTATAGGGATAACTCTCTGCTAAGCAGGGTAGCTCACCCATTCATCTACCACCTTCTTCATTTTCTGTCCATCTATATCTGTCTTACTCTGTTAGCTCTCTGCTTGTGGCCTATCTTTCTCTTATGAGTGAGCTTCTTCCATCTGTAAATGCTGAGTTGTCTCTCCAGAGTTTCTTTTGTTGGCCTTAGGCATTGTTGCATCTATAATTATCAAATTAAAATTAAATTATAAGGCTCCACAGTTGCTTCTATGCCATGTATTTATTTGGTAACTATTGTCATATGTACAGAGCATACTGAAACTGGTACTTGCATGTGCTAAACAATAAATATATGTATATACAGTCATATGAAAAAGTCTGAAAAAGTCTCAGCCTGTAGAATAATATACTCTACTTTCAACAAAAAAAGATAACAGTGGTATGTCTTTCATTTCCTAGGAACATCTGATTACTGGGGTGTTTTCCGAACAAAGATTTTCAGTGAAGCAGTATTTAGTTGTATGAAATTAAATCATATGTGAAAAACTGGCTGTGCAAAAATTTGGGTACCCTTGTAATTTTGCTGATTTGAATGCATGTAACTGCTAAATACTGATTGCTTACAACACCAAATTGATTGGTTTAGCTCATTAAGTCTTAAACCTCACAGATAGGTGTGTCCAATCATGAGAAAAGGTATTTAGGGTGGTCAATTGCAAGTTGTGCTTCCCTTTGACTCTCCTCTGAAGAGTGACAGCATTGGATCCTCAAAGCAACTCTCAAAAGATATGAAAACAAAGATTGTTCAGTCTCATGGTTTAGGGGAAGGCTACAAAAAGCTATCTCAGAGGTTTAAACTGTCAGTTTCAACTGTAAGGAATGTAATAAGGAAATGGAAGGCCACAGGCACAGTTGCTGTTAAACCCAGGTCTGGCAGGCCAAGAAAAATAAAGGAGCGGCATATGAGCAGGATTGTGAGAATGGTTATAGACAACCCACAGATCACCTCCAAAGACCTGCAAGAGCATCTTGCTGCAGATGGTGTATCTGTACATCGTTCTACAATTCAGCACAATTTGCACAAAGAACATCTATATGGCAGGATGATGAGAAAGAAGCCCTTTCTGTACTCACACCAGAAACAGAGTTGCTTGTTGTATGAAAATGCTCATTTAGAGAAGCCAGATTAATTCTGGAACAAAGTGCTTTGGACTGATGAGACAAAAATTGAGTTATTTGGTCATAACAAAAAGCGCTTTGTATAACAGAAGAAGAACACTGCATTCCAAAAAAAACACCTGCTTCCTACTGTCAAATTTGGTGGAGGTTCCATCACACTGTAGGGCTATGTGGTTAGTTCAGGGACTGGGGCTCTTGTTAAAGTCGAGGGTCAGATGAATTCAACTCAGTATCAACAAATTCTTCAGGATAATGTTCAAGCATGAGTCACAAAGTTGAAGTTACGCAGGGGTTGGATATTCCAACAAGACAGTGACCCAAAGCACAGTTTGAAATTTACAAAGGCATTCATGCAGAGGGAGAAGTACAATGTTCTGGAATGGCCGTCACAGTCCTTTGACTTGAATATCATCGAAAATCTATGGGTTGATTTGAAGTAGGCCTTCCATGCTCAGCAGCCATCAAATTTAACTGAACTAGAGAGATTTTGTATGGAAGAATGGTCAAAAATACCTCCAACCAGAATCCAGACACTGATCAAAGGTTATAGGAGGCAGCTAGAGGCTGTTATATTTGCAAAAGGAGGCTCAACTAAGTATTGATGTAATATCTCTGTTGGGGTGCCCAAATTTATGCACATGTCTAATTGTGTTATGCATACTGCATATTTTCTGTTAATCCAATAAACTTACTGTCACTGCTGAAATACTACTGTTTCCATAAGGCATGTCATATATTAAAAGGAAGTTGCTACTTTGAAAGCACAGCCAATAACAAACAAAAATCCAAAGAATTAAGACTTAATCCAAAGAATTTAGTTCCCAAACTTTTTCATATAGCTGTATGTATTTGCAGCTGGAAATCCACAAAGAGACCAAATTAATCACATATCTTAAATAGTTTTTTATTCCTATGTTTTCAACTCCTATCAGGAATCATCACTAGAGGAAAATTATTAGACTTACAGGAATCCAGGGCAATATATAGCAAATAAGGAGGGGAGGGTAACTGGATTTGGAGGGAATGATGAGGTGGGGTTCAGATTCATGCTCAGCTGTATATGTGGGACAAACATCAAAAACACTCGCCACATATATACAGGAACATTCCAATGCAGTCAGAAGAAAGGACCCATGGTCTCTGATTTACACACATACATGTTCAACCAGACACATGTTGAAATGGGACTCAGTGCAATTAAAATTCAAGGCTAATACTAAAAGTGCCAGAGAACTGGCTATCCAATGAAAACACCATTAACAAACATTTGGATATGAACCCAGCATATGCAGGTTTAAAAAGGACACACACACAATAAATAAGACATTATAACCCTCACCTTCCGAACCCTACCTCATCAATATATGATATATGAATTAATATATACAAAATCTCTCCATTTTTTGTTCTGTTTATGATCTGCTTAATTCAATCTGAGGTTGTGAGACCTGGAACCATTACAGGCTGTATAGGATGCAGAGCAAAATGTGTCCTTAGGTGGGCTACCAGTCCTTCACAGGACACATTCATTCACGCACCCACACTCATTCATTTCCAATTTTAATTCATATGTGTGGTTTTAGGATCTGAGAGTAATATGGCAAGTATCTGATAAAAAATACATACAGAGCTGGGGAAAACAAGCAACCTCTCCAAAGATAGACTGGGTCGTGTATTTGAACCATATCTTCTGGAGCTGTGAGGCAGCAAACCAGTTCATGACCACTTGTCTATTTACTGAATACAGAGTATTTCACAATATTCTGCATGTTGGGGGAAAAAACACAAATGAGTGTCTTTCTGTTCTTGGACATTGTATGAAATGTGATCTATATGTATATCTACTTATTTCGGTGGTATCACGCCACTGTCAGCTGCCATATTGAATTTACCAAACGTCACTAATTCTCCAACTTCCCGTGTAGGTAGAAGGCTGAAATTTGGCAGGCTCATTCCTTACAGCTTACTTACAAGAGTTAAGCAGGTTTCATTTCGAAATACTACGCATAACGGTCAACAACGTCCGCCATGTTGAACTTTCTTATTCATGGCCCCATCTTCACGAAATTTCGTAGGCGGCTTCCCTGCGCTAACCGAAACCAGTGTACATACTTATTTTGGTGGTATGATGCCACTGTCAGCCGCCATATTGAACTTTCCAACATCACTAATTCTCCAACTTCCCGTGTAGGTAGAAGGCTGAAATTTGGCAGGCTCATTCCTTACAGCTTACTTACAAAAGTTAAGCAGGTTTCATTTCAAAATTCTACGCGTAACGGTCATAACGGTCAACAACGTCTGCCATGTTGAACTTTCTTATTTATGGCCCCATCTTCACGAAATTTGGTAGGCGGTTTCCCTGCGCTAGCCGAAACCAATGTACGTACTTATTTCGGTGGTATGACACCACTGTCAGCCGCCATATTGAACTTTCCAACGTCATTAATTCTCCAACTTCCCATGTAGGTAGAAGGCTGAAATTTGGTACTTATTTCGGTGGTATGATGCCACTGTCAGCCACCATGTTGAACTTTTCAACAGTCTTTGTTACTTATGGGCCCATCTTCAAGAAATTTGGTACGCGGGTTCCCATCGCTTACTGAATCCTACTTACGTACATATATATACGTCAATAGCCTGCAGCTCAGTCACCGTGTGAGGCGGCATTGGGTCCCCCATCCCAACGGCTCCCACGTTGTTGGCTGCCTGCCTATATAAGGCCATCCGTCGCTCCAGTCTCTACATTCCCTTCCTTGCTTCGCCATAGGATATATATATAGATATATATATAGATATATATATATATATAGATACTGTATATATATATATATATATATAGATATGACAACAACACTCATATCAATGACAAAACAATTACATTAACAATCATGTTACGTTATTTTAAAAATTTTTCTTTTCTTTTTCATAACTTCTTTAACACATTACTTCTCCGCTGTGAAGCACGGGTATTCTGCTAGTACTGTATATATATATATATATATATATAGATATATATATATATATATATATATATATATATATATATATATATACATGCATAGTATATCTCACATTACACATCCATGAGTATATACAGAATAAAGAAATGCCCACATTCATATAAGTGAAGCCAGCTGCTATAAAACATTTTAGCTTTATTTTCCTCAACTAACCATCATTCTAAACCCTTTCCTTAGCTAGAGCTCTAATTATCGAAAGGAATAATATAGTGTTTTATTGCCCACAGCCAAGAAAGCCACCACACCCAAAAGCAACTGAAACAAGTGACGACAAACGTACTTCAGAGTTCTAGAAATAGGAATGTCTGCTTCTAGAGTTAATCTCTAATTTGTACATCCAGGAACATACCAAGGCATGAGCTCTATCATTAACTGATAAATCCACTTAGCTGACTACAGTAGCTCAAGCTGAGAGCTACAAATTACATTTGTTTGCACCCAAGGATGATGCACCTACAGTATAATATAGAGATAATATACCCAGTGACTATTGTCTGATTTAAAATTTCAGTTGTCTTATATTCTGTGATACGCTTACTTCAATTTCTGCTGATGATATGCAATGTGAGCTAGAACATGGAGATAAGCTTTTATTTTACTTGAAATTCATACTGTCTCCCTGTCAAACTGTTTTTCAAATGATTATTATTTTGTGGAACTGAAACAGAGCCAAGTCATGCTGCTCTATTTTGACCACAGTAGCACATTCATTGGAAGTGCACAACAAGACTCCGAAAGTTTTAAAAGGTGCTGAGATTTTTAATGATTGGTCACCACATTAACGTCATGCTTGGTTTGTATTAAATGGGATGCCACTTTTTGATTTCCACACAGTCATGCTGCTTATACTGACAACAAAAACCCCTGGAAATGTGAAGAGGCGAGCACAATGCCTTTAACTTTTAATACAAATGAAACAAAACAACAACTAAGCTCCAAAAGAATTTGTAGAGGAAGAATTTGTCCAGAAAATCATGACTCCAGCAATCTAAATGTCAGCAATGAGACAATTTTCTGCACCCCACTGATACACAATTGATCCTCACAATCTGCAGCAACGACAATTTAATGATGACAAATTTTCTAAACCTAACAAGTAATCTACATTGGGAGGCAACCAGTGGATCTGACAGAGTCGTATATCTGTGGACCCAGATTAAGGTCATCATTATCATGAAGTGCACACAATGTAGTGGATAAGATGTTGGACTTTAAATTAGAACATTACTGCTTCAGAGTGGGTAACACTGCGAAAATCACTTAACCGGCCTTGGCTTCAAAATCTGTAAACACTGTAACACATCTTAATCTTGCAAGTCACCTTGGGTAAAGGCTCGGTCAAATATATAATAATAATAACAATAGTTACAGTATTAAAAACAAGGAAATTAAGGAGATGATTTCATCTTGAACCAGAAATAAGAGTCTATAGGCCAGAAGGTTCAGCAACATATGGATTATTAAATTCAAAAGGCTAAAGGAATTCATTTTTAGTGTATTCATGTGCTATGAAATGTGTTTCCATGTTACAGGTTGCAGGATCAGTTACAGCAGCATTGCACAGAAGAAGCAATTTAGAGCTACTAGTTCACATAACACATGCATTTTTAGGATGTGATAAGAAAACTTCTGGACTATATGCAGACTCACCACAGATAGACCTTAGTCTGAGATTTAAACCTATGTCTCCTGGGCTTTAAGACAGCAAAACTAATGACTATGCCACCGTGTCACCTAGTCTAAAATAATAAACAGTGACTTTTCAGTTTTATAGACTGTTAGGCCTTGAATGAGTGGACAATACTGTAACTCCTCATACTATGTAATTTGTGTACCGCTGATGTTTTTTCAGGTACTATAAAGAAGTAAAAGGGAGCACAAGCATATGCAACTAGTGGTAGGCACTACAATCACAAAGATTTTAGTTTATTTGTTACAGTACTGGCATGTAGACATTTATTGGGGGGAATGTTACAGACTGCAACAATATTTTGTCACTTTTTAACTTAGTTGGAATCACTATTAGTTTTACTGAGTCAGCAGTAACTTAGGTGTTAGTTTTAAAACTAACGTGTGTTTTAAAACATACATTACAAAATGCCTAAAACGTTTTTTTTTCCTAAAAATGCATGATACTGTGAAATTAATTAATGCATTTATTACTAGTAGGATTGACTACTACAATGCGCTATTTGCTGGGTTTTCATATCATTGTGTACTAATTCTTTATTTTATAATTTGTAAAATTTATACTTAGATTTTACTTGAAAACTAGTCACAGTGCTCTGTTCCTGCACTCAGTGAAGAATGCTATACAAAAATAGATTCGGTTTTTGATAGTTTTCACTTGTACTAGTTTTGGAAATGTTTAATTTCACTAACATTTTACTTTTATTTGTTTCTGCAATGGTGTTAAGTCACATCATGTGACCTAGCCATCACGGTTGTAGATTTGTTATGTTATAATTTCACGTCAGTGACAGATGGCATTATCCATCAGTGGAAAACAATGTCTTGTTTCATGCAGAATAGTTAACTTATTTTCCAAGTAGGCCTTAGTGGTAGGTTTGTTTTTGCCTTTTTGACCATGACTTCTGATTAACATCTTGCCCTGTGATTTCTGGCTGCCCAGTTATTTTTGAACTCCCAGTTTTGACCCATTTTTGTACCTGACTTCAATACCACCTCCTAGTCTTTCCATTCTTCTATAACATTCTTCAGATACTTACGATATGTAACTCCTAACACCTATTAATTTGCTTACCCAAACCACTAGAGGGCAACATATATTAGCAAAGGAGGATATGAACTCTGCTTATTGCTTTTATGTATAAGCCAGGGTTTGCCTTGACTTATGTTTAAATTCCATTTTAATGTAATTATTATTGTTATATATATTTATTCTTAATATAATTATATTGTATATTTTCGTCACTTTTGTTAATTGTTTGGTTTCTGTGTGTGGATCATTTTTTTGCCATATCCATTGTGTGTGGTGGGAGGTTCCCCAAGGGATGGGGACAACTGTCATTCTCCATTGAGGGATTGCTCCCACCAATATAAAGCCTGATGGGAGTGTCAGTCCCTCTATGCACTTGTTGGATGGGGAGTATCTCTTTTTTGCTATTGCTTATTCTGTGCATTAAATGAGTTTTTATATTATGCTGTTTTGTCTTTGGCTCATGATTTCTGGATCTTGTATTGGGCCTTTTTTTCACCAAGGATTGTCCTTAGGCAACTCCTTTGTGCCACATTTGCTCTTTTGAGCCTTTTCTTATATTTTTCCTGTTTTGTGAATAAATTTCCATTTTACAAAGAGTTTTTTTTCTGCACTAGCCCGGGGTTATTTTTTTTTCTAATGGGGCATTTTGAGATTATTTTGGGACATTTCAAAGTATGTTTAAGAGTTAAGCACATCTTAGCCTGGTGTATGCCCAAGCCAAGCACTCAAGCGGGTGCTAGAGTGCCTTTTGATGCACCTCCTGTTGGCAGGCTGGTGGGACTCAGGCCCACTGCCCTGGCTATATCTGAAGGCCTCACATCTCTTAGGCCATTTGGGAGGAGTGAATCACAGCAATTGTAAATCTTTAGAGAGGCTGAATATGAGATAAGACGTGGTCAAGACCTAGACGTTTGTCAGAAAATGGGAGATCAAAAGATCTAATGACAAAATCAAAACGTTAAGCAAAAGTCAAGGTCTGGATGTCAGAATTGTTTGTTGAGAAACAAAAACACATGAACAGGGAGGAATTTTTCAAAGACTGATGCGGAAGTGCAGCAAAGGCTGACCTCATTGCAAGTTAGAGTCAAAACCTTGATAACTTCTCTCCCAGCACCGGGATGGCACTCCAAACAATAAGTACACAGAATATCAATGTCCATGGTAGACTGATTCCTTGACCTAAAATTAACCCAAATAAGAGTTTCAATTGACATAATTTCATATACATAGAAGTAAGAGTTATTAAACAGTAACCTCATAACAACAGGTAATCTGGGCATCACTGATACTCTTCTGTAGTGAGGGGAGGGGATGGTGCAAATGTTTTGACACTGGGAACCTTGTACTGAATTCACATGCTATGCAAGTTTCCTCAGTCAGATCTTTCATGAATTGGAAGCTCTGAGTTGGACAATTCAGAGGAAACAATGCTACCCAAATTTTTTAAGTTGTGATATAACACTGACCTTTCACCTGAGTTAAAAATATATTAAAAAAAATTACCTGGTCAGCTATGAACATGATTTTTTTGGTTAATTATTTCTAATGGCAACACATCTAATTTTAATGCACCTCATTTACTCTTATGAAAAAATAAAGTTTACATTTCATTACTTCTTGTGTGGACTAAGTATCAAATTAACAGCAATTTTGAATTTCTTTCCAAAATCTGATCTTATCATAATGAAGTAGGAAGGTGAAACATTACAAGAGGGAACTTCGAAAGCTCATGTGACTTATGAACACAGTATTACTGCATGGTGCCCAGAAGTAATTGTAAGCTAAGGTTTAAAGGTTGGGGGTAGGGGGAGTTGATCAGGACTTGACTAGTATTATGGAGGGATCGAGGGAGTACGGAATGTCTGAGTGGTAGGCGTAATGATTATTAAGGATGATTTGCAAAGAGACAGGTCAATACAGGGTGGCCCAGATCTAATTATGCAGATCAAGATCATCTGGATGACTTTGATTTATGCAGGGACAATTCCAGTTCGGTGCGAAGACAATTCTTCATGTTGTCAGTTTGCACGCTTCTCGATGGTCTGGGATTTTTCGGGTGATTTTCTATGTAATAAACTTAATAAGTTATAGCGTAATGAAAATTGCATAATTAGATCTGGACCACCCTATATATTTGCTGGTAGTCATGCGCTCCATTTGTTTAGATAGGACTTACAGTCTTTAGGTTTTTTATTATTTTATGTAGTGTCTATCCTTTCATCATTTTTAATCCTAACTGATTTATCTATTACACTGGTCTACAAAAAAATGTTTTTGTTTGCTACTGGGAACTTCAGAGCAGTTCTCTATTAAGTTTTTTACACTGATTTCATATATGAAATCAGAATTAAGCTAGCATGTCATGTTTTTGAAATACACATCATTGACGTTATGACACTTTTCAATTTTAATATAAGATATCAACATGATATCTGGAGTTTGGACTATGTCCCACCAAAATTGTTTTGATGTGCTTATTCTGAAAACAAACCAGAAGACGATATCAGAGACCCGTTAAAGCATATTTATGTCAATTTACCTCAATATAAAAGTGAGGTCAGCATGTCCAAAAGTGTTGGAGGCACTCGCTTTTTGCGCTTGTACTGCACATCCGTCTCTCTTTGCAAGAACCAATAGTAGTCACCCATCATGCTCGGAGTGAATTTTCCCCGATATCAATTTTCTATCACCTTTATATCTTGCTTAAATCTTTCCCTATACTCATCGCTGACATCTCCCAGATTTGGTGGAAAAAAGTCAAGATTAGAATGTAAAAAATGCATCTTCAGTGGCATTCTGGCTCCCATAAGCTGATACGCTTTCAGCAGGTTCTCCACAAGCTGAGCATTATTCTCTGCTCTGTGACTGCCAAGAAAATTCTGGACAACCCACACGAATGCTTCCCATGCTGCTGATTCAGTGGGCTTCAGTTTCCTTTTGAACTCATTGTCAAGCATCAGTTCACGGGTTTCAGGAACAACAAAAACACCTTCCTTAATTTTGGCTTCACTTTTCTCCAGACCAGACTTATTTCTTAAATGCTGAAAAGCATCGCCGTTTCTGTCCATCACCTTGACAAAGTTTTCAAACTAATGGTGAATCTAACAAACAAAATATCCTGAAATGCAATGTTATGTTTAACAGTAAAACCTCTACCTACTGCCTCATGTCTGAGTTGTGTCATTATGCTTTAGAGTCATATAAGACCTGGTAATCAGTAACAAATATTTTTTCTGATAATTAAAAATGAATACGTTTTAAATAAAATTAATAATGACAAGGTAAACAACTCACAGCTGTTAGTAACGTGTAGCGAATTCTTTACGTCAATGGCATCCCTAGTGGAATTACTGGTGTTTATCAAAATGGTTATCCGCCTTTACTGTTCAGTCACCCTGTTGGAACATCATAACTAAAAAACGGGTTGTGCTGGATGAAAACGATTTCAGAGTTGGAGTCAGCAAGTGAAACCTGTTAAAGTAAAGGTGAAAGACTCCCAGTAGCAAAATGCTTGTTGACCAGTGGTATCATTTACACTAGTTATCTCTATTATTTTTGTCTTGGTTGTTTGTGTTTAGGTTCAAGGTTTGCCCAAGAGCATCCTCTACAGTCCACATTGTATATGCACTTATACACCAGATGAGTATACAACTTTGATGATGTTACTATAAAAGGTTTTAATGTCGCCATGCTTGGCTACATTTTCATAAAGGGAACTCTGATAAATGATTGAAAGGATGAGGAGAGCAAACCTCTTTACATCAGGAAATTCCAAATCTAGTTGTTAATGCTCATAACCTAGGCTTTTAAATGTCACCTTGCAGAGATGTTATAGCCACTTATCATTCTGTGATAAAGTCAGTCACATATTATGTTGTTTTCTTTTTTTTTTAGCAAGACACTGAGGTAAGCCAACCATGTATAATGGCTTATTTGTGAAGCTGCTTTGTTAAGGCTGCTCTGATACAAAGGCTGCCACTGCGGTCTGAGTCTGGAAAGTGAAGCAGTACACAAATCCATCATGCTGCAGTCAAAAGCAGTGGAAATTCTTCTATCAAAGTCATTAAATGCCTTCAAGCGCCTTTTTTTAAAATCAGCTCACTGTGGTAATGGATTGAACTCTCTTCTTTTTAATCTTCTAGAGTCTGTAAATATTGTGTAAAATTACAGGCCCTCAAACAGTAGGTTTAACAGTACACTATAAAAAATGTCAGTAAATTTAATGGTAAAAATACTGTGAATGGTGAAATTAAAATAAGTGTTCTGAAAAAAAAGAAAAGTTACCTTATGTTGTACTGTAGTACTAGGGTGTTGTACCCGTGGTAGCCGCTATGAATGAAGAGAAAAGCCAAGCAAAATAACACCTTTTATTTATTATGATATGCAAGCTTTCAAGGCGACTCAGTCTCCTTCTTCAGGCAAGACATTACATCTTGCCTGAAGAAGGGGCCTGAGTTGCCTCGAAAAGCTTGAATATTGTAATCTTTTTAGTTAGCCAATAAAAGGTGTCATTTTGCTTGGCTTTTCTCTTATGTTGTACTGAAAATTACTTGTATATCTTAAACAATACATTTCCCTATTTTTTGCAGCCAAGTTCTGTAAAATCGTTATTTTTCTACCTTTACAACATGCTATACACCATTTACTTTTACATTATGGTTACGCTGAAAAAAAATCACTGTTAATTTTACGGTGTAAAACTATTAAACTGTGTAGGTAAACAACTGTAAAATGTAAAGCAGTAAAATGCTGTTTCAGTAACACCGAAGTTACAATGTTTGCATAAGGAAACACCTTCTTTTACCATATTGTTCCTGGTGAACCATATACCTTTGCACAGTAGGGAAAAAACTTAAACCAAGTTAGCAGACTTATTTTTCTCTGTATGCTGAAGGTTTTTTGAAGTTACGTAAGCTGATTTATGGTGGGTTGTATTCGATAAGCTGCCACACCTGTAGGACACCACCAAAGCAAACTTTACTTCTTCACCAGACAATGTCCTATCATTTCCTTAAACACTGAATTTTTTTCAATGCATACAACTAAATGATACAACACGTTTGCTATTGGTTATTGTTACTTTACTAATGCATGCTGTGTACTGGTATTTGATCCTGACAGCAAGTTCTAATGGTTTAACGATTGCCATATTTATTACAGTGCATGGATTCCAGGTTATGGTTAAACGTCCATCCATCCATCCATTATTTATCCTGCTATATCCTAACTACAGTGTCATGGGGGTCTGCTGGAGCCAATCCCAGCCAACACAGGGCACAAGGAAACAAACCCCATGCAGGGCACCAGCCCACCACAGGGTGCACACACACACACACACACACACCAAGCACAGACTAGGCAGGGCACTAGCCCACCGCAGATGGTTAAACAATCACTTCTATTGTAATGTGTTGTAAAGAAAAAAAGAGTTATTTACTATAAAGTTATACCATAGACCTAACAATATTGTCACCTTCTTTTTCACAGTGAAATTCTGGCAACCATAGCTGCCAGATTTTTTAATGTAAATTTAACATTTTATTTTTTATTGTGTACTGTACAGTTTTCCAGTCATTTTATTTCCATGTTCATCTCTGGAACTTCACATTTGGATGAAACAAAGACGGGTGCAGCTCAGGTTTAACCAGCTTTAGTCAAACTTCAATCTTAAAAAAAGGTGCCAAAATGGTTCTTCAGAGCAAAGCCATGGAAAACCATTCTTGGTTCCCAAAGGAACCATCCACATGAAGGTCTCAGAAGATAACATTTATTTATTTATTCAGATTTATAAAAGTTTCCACAGCTAACCATGATTTGTGAAATACCAGTGGTTCGTTATTTTAAAAGGAATCTTGCTTCATGCATTAACACATGCAGGTCGGATTTTCTTATCTATTAGTATCCTCCTAGGTTGCCTAACTAAAAGTCATAGATTTCTGTTTTGTCCCAATATTAGGAACCATTTCAAAGCCCAAAGAACCAATTTCTTACGCAAAGAACCCTTTCAAGATTGAAATGGTTCTTTGTCAAGCAGTGGTTCCTCAATGAACTACACAACTCAGTAAAGTGCAATTATAAAATGATTATTTTTAAGAGTGTATACCAAAAAAAGTCACACACCATTTAAAATATGGGGCCTTCAGGGCTGATTGACGTTAATGTCAAATAAACAAATACTCTACAATCCATTTTGTTTCAAACTCAATTCATTTTTTCAAGCAGCTGGGATTCAATCCCAGATCCTTGGGGTTATGAGGTAGTTATGTCAACCACACAGCCACTGTGGCACCCCATCACCAAAATGGGAATTATATACAGTATATTCACTGCAAAGAGACTTAAAGGTGAGTTTTTTTTTTATTTTGCTTAATTGTTAACATTCCTTTCCATATTGAACTTCATGTTAATTTCATGTAACTACAAATTCACAACCCAGACTAATAAAGCCAGGCTGTCATGAAACATATTATGCACCTCACTATTGCTGCAAAGGAGGGAAAAAAGACCCAAATGTATTCAGAAAGTGTATTATATATTCAGCAGACACCTTTATCCAGGTTGAGATACTTTACAGCTGTTTATAATTATTTCTGGGGGAAGTAAACTGGCAAATATTTGGATTACAGTTTAGTGCCTAGGCCACAACAGCACAGTGTTAGCACACTGGTCCAACTGCTTGTGCATTTCCATTCTTGATGGCTGGCAGCTATCCTTGTGAACTGAGTAAGCAGAATAATTCTGCTTGGAAATAACCATCTACTAATAAGGTCAGTCAGATGTACAGAGTGAAATTCTTATCTGCATGTGCTAATCCACATGCAGCAATGTCAGGATCGGCTCTGCCAACCTTCACTAGAAAACAAAGGTTCAGGAACTGGGATAACTATTCATTGTACAACACTATACTCACCTTAATAAAAGGATAAACAGTGATGTATTTGTCCGGTTGTTTTGTCGCTGTCATTGTAACAGATAGCACATCACAAAAATTTGTTTTAATGCATTTAATTACTGCAAATGTTTGTGATGCGCCATCTGTTGGAATAAAAAATGCAATGTATTTTATTACTCCATGCAATACAAAATACATTCCATTAGATGGTGCACTGCACTGCTATTACTTAGATTTCAACAGTCTTAGATGGGTATAACAGCAAGTAAAAAATATACAAACAACTGTAAAGTAAATTATGACCTTATGAGTCAGAGTGTCTGCCAGATAATCAGTCACTTTCTCTGAATTGTCAGCTAAAGTAATTTTCAAACATTTTAAACGTATACAATTCAATTGGTTAAAGGCTTGTTATTGCCGCAAACTGCCCCTTTAAATTCCTATTGAATTTTGTATAAGCTCTCATACTATTACTATACCTCATTTCAAAGTCTTAGCGACACCTTTTATTAGCTGATCGTACCACTTAATCATTAACTATCTAACAGCTTCTTTGATATCCATAATCATTATGGTATTATATATTGGAAATCTGCAAATGGCGTCCCGACCTATGCTGTATATTGCCCGATTTTGATCTTTCAAATAAGCTCCTCCAAATAACAAATGGATGAATACACAAAACATGATGCCTTATGGGTTGGGGGTGTCCAGAACGAAGCCTCCCACCGGAGATGCGTCCATTTTACAAATTAAACCAGTTATTCCCACGGTGCGCAGCATTCCTTGAGCTCCTGGCAGTCGGGTGAACAAGTGCGCATTTCTCTGTTATGACCTGGCCAAATTTTAATTTAAAAATATACTAAAACTGGAAAAGTTTCAGTATTACAAACATACTAAAACTGTACCTCTCCAAATTCAGCACACTACGTAAAGTTTAAATGCAAACAGTTCTCAATAGTTAAAAGACGACTATGCTAAGATATCCGCTAAATTTATGCAAATATATACAAGACACGAAATCAATAAAAAATAAATCTGTACAAATCTGTGTAAATCTGTATACCGGCAAAAATATAAGTTGGGCAAACCAGACTCTAATAGGTAAAGTAGAATGCTTGCAGAAAAGTTTAAAAGCCAAAGGCAAAAAGAAAAACGTTTAGAAACAGCAACCCTTGACACACAGCGTATACCTTCAGGCAGAGTTTAAAGCGACAACTCTCCTTAACATTACCATAAATCAGGAGTGTTCTTTATGTGTGTCAATGGTGTAAATAATATGAAAAGAAAAACAAGTGTCAATGTATCCTAGGAGTTAAGCAACTGGGGAAAAGAAGCTATGAACAAACACTTAAAAGGTTTTGTGAGTAAATTCAATGTTATGTGAAAAAAATTGGGAAAACAGTCCGTTATTTACAGAACTGCATGACAAGACCCTGTATTATCCAGTTGTATCTAACTAGGTAAAATTAGACCATTTTTAAAGTACCTAAAGCCCTGACCTAACTAAATAGCAAATAACGAGTTAATCTTAGGAAAGCGTTTGTTTACCTTGCTAGCAAAGTTGGAATACTCTCTGGAAGTTCATGAATCCCACGTTTTAATTTCTTGAAAATCCAGTGTACTTGCTGTTTATAATGTCCAAATAAAAGAGCCAGTAAATAAGCAAATGCATAAAATATTCCCTCCGATCCTTACACAGCCATTAGCAGCTGAGCCGGAAAACTTGGTTAATCGGTGGTCCGGTGCTGCAGATTGTGTGAACAGTTCGGGATGCACGGTCTGTCTGCATTAATCACATAACAGTGGCTGTGGGAAAGAAAAAGGGGGGGTAGAGAGAGAGAGATTTGACTCGCTTCTCAGCCAGTTGTGGTGATCTCAGCGCACTCCGGACCAATGAGCGCCAGGAGATGCCTGGTCAATTCACTGGTCACTTACTGGAAAAGAAACAATACGAAACTGCAGCAAAATTTAAGGACGGAAGACAGCTTTTGTTTTCCTCCCCTTTTCTTGTTTATTGAGTTAGTTTATATGATGTGCTGGTGACATACGATTCCAGCAAGTGCATGAAATTCAACGATTTACATTTATAGTACGCTACTGATTGAAATTTCACTCCTTCTTAAAGTAATTGGCAGTCGTGCAAAACAACATCAGCAAAATTGTTCAATATTACTTTCTGAAAATGAAAAGCGAAGTAGAAGTGTTTACTTCGTTACTGGCTTGGAGCGCAAGTTGAAAATTCCACGGCATCTTTGGGATGTGTAAAGTAAGCCAACACAACCTTTGATGGAAGAAGCACGCGCTAACAGTCCAGGTCGGTTTTCGAACCCATATCGCTAAAGCTGCACAATTAGCCATCTTTAACACTTCTTCACTATGCAACAGCTTCATTAACTCCAAAACTTCACATCCATAAAGTGAACGATTTCTAAAGAAGCTGCTTAAAATATGTAACGGCTGAGTATTTGGTGATATTTAAATATGTGAAAGTGGATGAATAAATCCTTAACAGGCGTCCCGCTAAAGGTGGCTGAATATGAATCGCCCAAGATTTATGATTTCCAGTTAAACATGTATTTTATTGGAAGATAACCTGAGAGTAATCTATCATGAAAACGCCTGGTCCCAGAATTAATTTAACTTAATCACTGATGAACCCTTCCACATCCGGTTTCAGAAATGAACTGTTCAGTGTGCCAATCTTCCCGACGATATAGCGCTAACCCTGTAGCTTGTGCTGGAAGAAGCTAAGGGGATAAGAGCCCTCAACCTGTGACTCTCCAAAGGAATAAACGGATTTGTGAAAAGAATGCGTCATAAAGTGCGATTTGGTTCGAATACACTAAAGCTACCTAATATATATATATATATATATATATATATATATATATATATATATATATATATATATATATATATATATATATATATATATATATGTATGAGAGTGTGTGTTTCCACTGAAAATCAATAATTTATGGTGAGAAAAAAAAAAAAATTGAAGAGTTAAATGGAAAAAGTTTAAGGAAAATTGAGAAACGTGATGCTTTTTAACTTAATAATACTTTCTATACCTGTGCCTTTATTATGAATAGAATTCGTTGTGTATTGAAATAGTTCATAAACAATCACATTAATAAAAATTATAATAACCGACAGTTTTAGAGGTGCTTGTGTGTGCTTTTTAAATTAAGTTTTAGTAAATGTATGGTAAACGCTAATCTGAAATGAATCTCATATTTTAGGAGTTGTGGAGAGTCAGCGCACAGAAAGCCCCGAGAAGTGACTGATAACGGATAAACTTTTTATGATCATCCTGCCTTTGCCCAATACAAATCTGTGAGGAAGTTAGCCTGACTGTGTGCCTCTGCGCATGCGAAGTGCGCCGTCTGCTGGTTTGATCGCAGTTTTGTAAGAACGAGCACAAACGCAAAACGATCAACAAACCTCCGCCAGCATCAAGTTTACCGGATAGGTTAAAGAAAGTTTTAAAATAATTAGTGGCGAAAACTTGATGCATATAATCCTTAGAAGCATAGATCAGCTTTTTACATCACTTATTTTGATTTATTTTCATATCTCGTGGTTTAGCATGAACTAACACAAGGAAAGTAAGCCATGTAAGTTACAATTCCATCCAGTTTTCTTATTTTCTGTTAATATCTGCAAGCATCCACTTTTAAACGCGGTTCAATCCCACTATAGATACTCAGGTAGCGAATGCTTGTGTCGCACTGATCCACACGTGTAACACACTCTTAAAAATAGGATTTCCTCAATGGCATTCCTTCCCAATATTACTTGGAAAAGGGGGGGTGGGGAGGGGGGGGAACTAAATCTTTAATATATGATAGGCTACCTTACAAGACATTGAAAGATTAAGAAAAATTGGAATTAGTCTGTTATTTTTATAGTGTTATGCAGCAAGAGTCCTTTTAAAATCATGACTTATTAGTATTTCACAAATCTGTTACCATCTGTTCATGGTTATTAATGGATCTAATGAAATAAAAGTTCTTTACGGAACCTTTATGTAGATGGGTCTTTTGAGACCCAAAAATGGTTTCCTTTTGGTATCACCTTGAAGAACTACTCTGACACCATTAGTTTTAAGAGTGTAGCTCAAAAATGTGGAACTGGGAAAGTTTAACATTGTCAGTTGAACTGACATGCACCTCTTGATGGACTGTGGTGGAGGGGGTGGTGTGGATTGAAAATATTGCAAGAAAAAAACAGTTTACCTACGGTATGTAGTAACTATTTTTTTACATCTCAAGTATATAATACACAAAAGGTAGCTCTAAATGAAACATTAATGGAAAAAAAAGCCTCAGGGAAAATAATAATGATGAATGAATAACAATGATTTTGACGTAGATTTATATAAGGATTTGAAAGTAAGAGCAGTTAGATAAGTTGTCAATAGCAGTCATTAGGGTATGCCAGTAAGAGTCAGTTAATTGAAAATTTGACGTACCAAATATGATAACCTTTTGGAATACATTTAAGGTTATCTACTACATGAATCAATTAGTAGGATTTGAGTAGATCTCATAAATCTAGTTTATGCTGTCCGTTGATCATAATTTCAACATTATGGCCATGTCCATCAACTTGAGGCAAGGCTTTATTCACTTTCCTACTAGATTTTAACAGTTTGGAAACTGAGATAAGTAAGCATTATTACCTCATCTGCTGTCAGGTTAAATACAAATGTCAGCCTCTTCTGTCAGGCCTGTAGACTTCATAGAGTGTTCTTCAAGAAAAGGCATCCAATAAATTCTACTGGGAGGTTCACTCAAAAGAGGCCCCGAATACTCTGTTGTAACTCCCATTAGGATGAAGCAATCTGAACTAAAAAATACTCTATATACCTTGATGTATGTATGATCGATTGCATTACATGCAATGCTGGATGTGGTTTCCATTTTCTGCCACTCCATGTTCCTGAATGTATCGGCAAGCGTCTCAAGTGGGAAAAGCAGCAATTTCACGTTGGATGTTTTCTTTCAAATCTTCCACAGTGCAAGGCTTATTCCGGTAGACTTTTCCTTTAAGCATAGCCCAAAGGAAGAAGTCTGGTGTTGTCAGATCTGGTGACCGTGGTGGCCAAAGCCCCTTTGAAATTACCATGTTGCCGAAGAAAGACTCAATTTCTGCCATGCTCCTTGCCGAGGTGTGACACGTTGCTCCATCTTGCTGGAAGTAACCTTCCTTTAACTCACGATCATCCAGTTGATTCTGACATCGCTTAAACCACGGGTGACAAACTCCAGTCCTGGAGGGCCACAGTGGCTGCAAGTTTTCATTCTAACCATCTTCTTAATTAGTGACCAGTTTTTGCTGCTAATTAACTGGACTCCTGCACCTTAGTTGTTTCTTTTTCCTTAATTAGCAGCCAAACAGTAATGAGACACAAAACAAGCTGCCACATGACCATCTTGCCTGTGCCCATCAAACATTATCTTAAAATAAAGAAAGGTGATGGCCTTGGTAAGGTGGATTGCTCAGGTCACCAAAACATTTTGACAGTGTTCTTAGAAAGAAAAAAAACAAATCAACAGTTTTGGAAATGTCTGCTGTGGCAGAAAGAGAGCAGCAACAAGCCATTGATTTAAATAATGGGTTTAATTATCAGCAAGAATCAGATCAGCTTCTCATTAAGAGATTGGATGGAGTGAAATTGGTTTACTGGTCATCTGTTAGCTTGTTTCACGTTTCATTTGATTGAAGAAAGGAATAAATTCATGGGACTGAATCCTTCAAATCAGGGCTATTAAAATGAAGGGAAAAGAAGTTAATTAGCAGTGAAAACTGGTCATTGATTAGGAGAAGGGTCAGAATGAAAACCTGCAGCCACTGTGGCTCTCCAGACCCGGAGTGCGACACCCCTGGCTTAACAGGCCCAAAACACCACTTATATAAAGTTGTTTTGCAGGACATTAAGTGCCAGGGGTCAAATCATAGTAAATTAAAAGGAGATGTAAATCATTAGAAATAATTATTATCTATATTTATGTAATCTTTTATGAATTGTTAATGTATAACTGAATGACCAATAGTGTCTCTGACTATACTGTCTCTGGGCTGGCTGAACATATTTTACGCATAACAGAATTGGGGAAAAAGGGGAGATGAATAATTAGAAAGGGGAGAAGCCAAATTGTGATCTAAGGGCAGGCTGAAAGTCAGAGTAGTGGGAAAGGTCAAAGTAACTTTTATCAAATCCCAATACACAAAGCAGAAGTGAAAGTTGAAAGAAAACAAAGCAGAGTTCCTCACAATAGCTGGAATTCTTAGTTCTGACTAGGCTACAACTCATTGCCTTTACTTTTTCCTTTTTTTAATGTTAAATAGGCAGGAGCCTGTACTGGATGTGCAAGGCTACAGCACATTAAAGTGAAGATTGAGTGTAATACTAAAAGCAAGCCAAAATCATAACATGGAGGACAAATATCATACAAAAAAGCCAGAACATGAGACAAAATGATTGATTAAGAACTTGACAAGAAAGTCAATGACCAAAATGTTTCATGTGGCCAAAGCCAAAATGCAAAACATAAGTTGGGGAACAGTGAAAAATTTGTAACCAGAGATTTCTTTAACAATAATAATAGATTTCTTTTTTATCTTTGCCATGATTTATCCACAAATTTCGATAGGCAGGAAGTGTGCAGTGCTGACATTTGAACTATTGTGGTAATGATGTCATGCATCAAAGATTTCTGGTCTTCCCAGCAACAGCCTAGTAGCCATACTGTATATAACAAAGGGCAAACAAATGGCAGCACCAATAACAAAAACAAGATGGCGTCATGGTAAAATGTCTTCAGAAATATTTTAAAGCAAAAATCAATCTGACAGTTAAATTACTAGACCACAAAAATACCCAAAGCAATATCTCCACTATTTTTAGAGGCCAAGAAAAAGGCTGTAAAATTTTGAAAACAAAGTTCAGATCACGTCATGTGTCTCGTCTCTGTAAACAATAAACATGGCAACAAACATGAAAATAGATTAACAAAACAGTGTTGCCTGATAAAAAATGTTCATATTTTTCATACTGGCACTCTTTAATATCATAATTTTAGATCTTTCAAGATGGAAATTGGCTGGCTGTAATGAACTTGTGCTTGTGTGTTTAAACCTTTGATGAACTGTATAAAAAAGTCATGCACATTGGCACTGGCTCCATTTTGATGATTCACTGAATATTCATTTTATATCCTACAAAACTTATTATCTGCAACCAAAAGGCAATATTTCATTTTGTCAATCTAAAACTAACTACTTTGTGCTAGCGGGGGTACCTGAATAGAGTGAGAGAGGTTAGTCTGGTGCCTTCTGGAGAGAATAACTTACATGAAAAGTCCATGAAAATTCTGGGTGTATCAAGTGTTTAATTCATTAATTGTTGAGTTTATCTTGTTACAAAAGTCCTGTGAATCTTTTCTTGCAAATGTTCACATATGATGAATACAAAGTCAAAATTGTGAAACCCATGTACAGCTTATGAGGTGGCCTGATTTATCACTACTCCATAATTTAAGGAGATTCATTCAAAATAGGCCCCAAAAATTCTGTAATAACTCTTGCTAGAATGGAGCAATCTGAACGAAACAACATGCAATGTGCTTCTCAGTATATGGAGCTTCAAAGAATCCAGGATGCCCCTGCGTCAGAGCGATGAGGTAGGTGCCGGATAGCCATTGTGACGTTTAACCTCTGTTTGCAACTTCTGGGTGCATACCGCCCATACCCCTTCACTCAGTCACTTGACTTTTCATCAGGATGGTGGTGTTCAGTATTGAGCAGCACTTCTTCATGGTGCGAACCTATTGGGTCACCAATTCGTGTAAGCCAGGGGTGGGTAATGTCGGTCCTGGAGAGTGACAGTGGTTAGAGGTTTTCATTCCAACCCAAATGCTTAATTATAAACCAATTCTTTCCAGTCTCAGACCTTATTTAATTTTATGGATTGTTAGTCTGCAATATAAGGTTCTTATATCGTCGATTTTTTCCTTTCCAAGGATATCATCAAAATGATTTGAAGCCTAAAACAGATCAGTTTCAGTCACATTTTCTATTAATTGTTTTATTAAATCCATCCAACAGTGCATGATGAACACACAGAGATGTAAATTAAAACAAGCTAGATGGTGAACTGCTGACTGCTTTGTTATTTACATCTTATTGCTAATAAGTAGCCATTAAAACAGTGAATGCAGCTGTTTAAGATTGAATTAAGCAATTAAGGGTGGGGAACATTAACAAACAAGACCACTAAAATGAAGCATCAAAATGTCACTTCTATGGCAAGCCAAATTAACATTTAGAGAAACTGGGTTGGAACAACCACTGTGGCTCTTCAGGACCGACATTGCATACCCCTGATCTAGTGCAATGATGCACTTATACAGTATTTTGGAAGAACACTGATATTTTTGAAGCAACCACTAGGTGGGGATATCACAAAACGTAGTTTTCCCGTGATGCAAGTTCTGAATTCAAGTCATTTAGAGCTCTTGTCTTCTCTGATGTTTTTTTCATTCTAGCTTTTTCTTCTATAAATTTACCCAGTTCTAATCATCTCCCCCTTGAAAGTAATTTTTAAATTTATGGTATTTGCTATAAACTAAAACATAGTTGTAACTATTTTCTGGCTAAAATGTTTTTGTATTTATGTTTTGTATTTATTTTACTTCACAGTAATTATTTTAGAGTAGAAGAAACCTCTGTAACATTACAAAAAATTAACAACCATCATTGAACAGTGTACTATACATGTATTTGCAATAGAAAAAAAACAATCATCATCATCATTAAAAACTGGATGGGAATGTGGAACAAACGCACTGAGATGTGTAGTTGAAGAAGAAACCTTTAAGAAGAATCTAGATGATTTATTGGCATAGCTCAGCCATTAGCTAAACAAATGATGGGCTGAATGGTCTCCTCTTGTTCGTCAAGTTTGTTATGTTTTTGTTATGTTCTACCAGGGCTGCAGCTACAGTACGAGTATATGATAGATGTAAAGGTGTGGGACATGTATATGTCCTTTTATTAAATAAAGATATCCTTGGGCAGGCATTTTAACATTTTAACCAGGAGGGTATTTCTATTAATAATTGCAAGTGTTTTTAGGTTGTGGAGCTACATGCCACAGGCCCTGATGTGGCTTTCTCATTCACCTCCTTTGGAGCAGTTCTGCTTAAGGCAACCCTTTTGAAACATGAGTAAAATAAAAAAAAAATACCTGAATATAAAAAAAAAATCTTTTTACTT
The DNA here is from genome assembly GCF_016835505.1 of Polypterus senegalus. Taxonomy (NCBI): domain Eukaryota; kingdom Metazoa; phylum Chordata; class Cladistia; order Polypteriformes; family Polypteridae; genus Polypterus; species Polypterus senegalus. The sequence continues at coordinate 95,912,125 of NC_053160.1, forward strand.
TTTAAGCAGAGCTCTTTCTGATTAATGACAAATAAGTCATTTAACGAACAGAAACTCAGGTGATGCCACTTTTAATTTCATTGACTGTGTTCCATACCAAAGACAGACATTAATTTATAAACATTCCTTAACCTCCCATAGATTTCATGCTTGACGATCACCTATTTCATAGTTGCATGGATGCTAGAGAGTCTTTATTATATCCTTGGCATAGTGGAAGTACTTGGGCAAGCCTTCACTTGTGTGATTTATTGTTTAAAGGCTGAGCTGTCAATTCAAACAGGCAGACATTTCAAGGGTCCAGGTGCATTTATTTGAAACAAAGTGAGGATGGCGGTTTGAAAGATGATACATACCAGAGAGAATCTCCTGTGTTGTCCTTCCTCAGCAATGGAATGCAATATATCTACTGTATCATGTCAGGCTGGACTGAACAAAAAAACTGCAAAATAAAAAATCATGTTAGAGTATACATTAATTCTTGGTTTTTTTTTTTTGCAAGGCCTATGTATTTGAGAACATATGTATACATCTATAGATCTAATTAGTTTAAGTTTCAAATTAATTAATTTTTATTTTGTTTTAACTTATTGTTAAATTTATGTAATAGCTAGCTGTTTTGGGGAGGCTGTATAGTAACTGTGCTGATCACTCCATCATAGTGAGTTAAGGAGCACAACTCAGACTGTTTTTGCCTACAGCCATTAAACTGTCTAATGATTACTCCTATCCTAGCTACTTATAAGAGACACACTGGCGTAGGGACCATATTTCTTTATATAATAATACTAGGGGCCTCTGCCTCCTGCTCGCTTCGCTGGCTAACCCTGGTGTGTGCCCTATGCGCTAGTCATTTCCCAGATCTGCCGCTTGTGACTCATCATGCTGTGCTTTTGGATAAACATAATATCAACTCAGTCTTCGATATCTCTGTCTTTCGAAACTATTATCGCTGACAACTCGTCACATGTTGGTTTATTATATATGTGAGTGTGATCTTTCGGATTCATATAGTAATCCAAGAAAACTTCTTTGTCCGTGTTTTTCATGTTAATTTAGTGTAAAGTGAGATCATTTTGGATGTATGGATTTGAATCCATTATTGGCTGTAGAATTTTGAATACATCAGATCATTTAACTATTTCGATTCTATGTTGCATCACTTCTCCATGATCATAAATATAAACCTGACCAAATTGTGGTTTCTTTGAAATTAAACTTGTAGCAGCTTTAATTGTTGCGGGACCACACATTCTCATGGTGTATGGTCCTGAATTGTGTAAATCTACATTTTGAGCATTGAATGATGCAAACTTGAACAGATTATTGTAGATGTAAATATTTTGCCTGTAGTGTCTGTGGATTTCACTTTCACCAAATAACAAATCTTTTATTTCTTGCAGATATGCCTCTTCATTGGGAAGAAACACTACTTTTCCCTGATGGCAACACGAATTCGACAATATAAAAGTCTCCAACTTAAACTTTTAATGTCAAACAATATCTACATACTTCTGTCATATCACCTATGTCCATATATTCGATCTCTTTTCGCTGTTCTGTTATTTCACAGAGTAATAATTTCTGTTTGTTAGCGCTAATGCAATCTTTACTATAAGTTTTTTGAGACTTTCGAATTTTAGTACTTTCATAATCTCTAACCTGCTCTGCATATGTATAGTGCCAACATTTTTGAACCTCTTTACGATGTTCTACATTGTCTTCTACTATTTGCCTTTTCTTCTTCTACCGTTTGTCTTTTATTTCCGGCCCTGCTTGGACCTGTTAGGTTTCCAATTCATCTCTTGGCACAAAGTCTCGTCTCACAGGATGTGAAATTATCTCTCTGAAAATGTCTTGTCTAGTCCCAAGATTTTTTTATATAATAGAGAGATTATTAATTTATTATATGTGTGTGTAGTTCTGGTTTACATATAATTACCAGTTTGCACTGGTTTCTTTTTTGTTTTGCACTATGTACTTTTATGCTGCTAAAACAAGCACATTTTCTTTAGATTATCATCAATAACCTTCCATCTGTCTAGTGCTGTCAGCTTTCACCTCCAGTAGACTGGTTTTGAATCCCACACCAACCACTATGTTAATTTTGCATGTTCTCCACAAGTTTGAGTGGATTTTTCTTAGTCTACCATCCAAAGGTCATGCGAAAAGATCTTTTCCCCTTGGGGATTAATAAAGTATGTCATCATTATCATCACAGGTCTGGTATAAGTGAGTAGGTTGTTTGATTTAGTGGCGTGGGCTAGGACTAGTGCTACACAAAGTGTTCATTCATCCCTTGCACATGATGATTTCAGGATGGATTCTAGCTCCTCGTGATAGTGAACTAGAATCAGTGGATTTAGGAAATGTCAAAAGATTCCTAGACATTCTATACTATGCTGTCCTGTGATTATTCCAGTATCTTATGATGGAACCTCTGTTTGGATAAAGTTGAAAAGATTGATATCCAACTTTAATTGTAGCAAAGAAATATGTTTTGTACTATTCATCCATTATGTGAACCTATGGGAACTGGAACTGATCCCAGCAGCACTGGGTGCAAGGAAGGATTTAACCTGGAATGAGGTGTCAGTCCATCACATAGCACACTAGTGCTCACGCCCACCTCTAGTTAAGCAGGCACTAATGAAAGTATCATGAATTTATTTGACATGTGGGAGAAAAGCAAAGTATCTGATTAAGAAAATAATGCTGGTATGTAAAGAAAGTGCAAACTCAATGCTGTCCATCTTTTTTGGCAATTAAATCTGATAATGCAAGAAGATGCACAACTTCATGTAATCAATGAAATATTGAAACATTTTGTGAATTTGTCTGTACAGTGTGCTTGTATGAAAGGAAGTGACTTTCCTTTTAAACACTTGTTCTGCTTAAAACCACCAATAGTGCCTTGACTGTGGTGTAATATGAAAGCAGCAAATCTTTGTTGGAAGGGTTGGGGTTTCATGGGTGACCCCATTAAAATAGTGAAGTAGTAGTGATAGTAGTCAGCACCGGGTTGGTGACAATGTAACGTCTGATCTAATAAATAAGAATGATGTCTTTAGCAGGCATTGGTTCATATGGAACAAACCAGATGGAGTGGGACTGGAGGCGAGGACAATCATGGGTCTTAACAGTGGTCAGCTTCTTCTTGGCTGAGGACAAAGACAGAAACAAGTGAGTTGCTGTGTACCCTTCAAATGGGACCATGGAAGAAACAGACAAATCCTGCCTGTTTGGCAGTGGATAACTTTACCGTTCCTCCTGGGATAAAAATCTTATTTAGAAGCATTTAGTTATTCTTCCCCCCAAGATGTAACCACAGTCCTTAAATATTAAATGTAACAAGTGGTCACAGTACATGATGTAATACACTCCACTCACATATCAAGGTATGTACGGTAATATTGACTGAGCCAAGTAAAGCAAAGCCATAGAAACTAAACCACAATAGCTTATCATCCAGCTTTATGCCTCTGAAGACAATGAATACTCAGTATAACTGTCACAGTAACATATTAACAGATGTGCCACTATTTTTAAACACTGGTAGGATTGTGATAATCTTGTTAAAGTATTTTGCTGAATTTTATAAGAAGCCAAGCCAAAGGTTTTACATTTTCAATATACAGTATAAAAAATAACCCAGAAATTCTGAACCAAAACGGGAATAATCTGCTTTCAGATAATACGAGACTAAGTTTTATTAAAATATTCTCCTATTTTTTTTTCTCAACCATAGATAGTTTGGGAATTAAGTGACAATAAGTATGTGTCCTGTGTATAGCTAATAAAACACTATCCCATGAGTAAGATGTAATCTTATAAACTCCAATCAAGTATATAGAAATGACAGTCTGATTATCTTAAGAGATAAGCCTGAACGCCCTTTCACCTAAAAGCTCCCCCATGTCTGCAGGAACTGGCTGCTTGTTTAAAGTTAGGCAAAAGACTAAAAAAAAATGAGGAATGCCTGCATTTATTACCACGCTGTAATATTTGATGTTTACTGAGGACCATTCATCTTCAAATCTCCAGAAGAGACACAGAGATCAACTATGTATAAAATAATGTTACAAAATGATTGTTATAGAGCTGTAGATATTACCAAGTGTCCAGAGCAGAGCTCAGAAGATTTAATGATGAGTTTGGTGGTGAACAAAGAGACAAGAGCTGAGCTGGAGTTTCAAGCTTGATCTGTCTAGTAATAATAAATGAAATTCTTTTTAAGGACAAGAAAATGGTTTACTGGTGACTTACACAATTATTCCCTAAAATATGACCTGTTCACATCCACACCCAGTTTCCTCCAGATTCCTAATGATGAAGTAAATCATTTTGAAAATGTACAGTCAGAAGTTTGCATACACTTAGGGTGAATTCTTTAAAACCAACTTTATAACCCCTCCACTGATTTTATACTGTTAAACTCTAAATTTGCCATATAATTTAAGATATCTACCTTGTGGAGGGCAGAAGTAATTTTTTCCAACATTTTTCACAGACTGAGTATTTAACTTTTTATTGACTATATCACAATTCTAATGGGTCACAAGTTTACATACACTTTGTTAACTGTGCCTTTAAACAGCTTGGAAAATTCCAGAAAATGATGTCAAGCCTTTAGGCAATTAAACAATTAGCTTCTGATAGCCAATTAGCCTAAATGGAGTCAACATGTAGATGTATGTTAAGGCCTACTGTTAAACTCACAGTATCTTTGCTTGACATACAAAAACAATCAGCCAAAACCTCAGAAAAAAAAAATCCAACAAATCTGGCTCATCCTTGGTAACAACTTTCAAACCCCCAATTCGTCTGTACAAACAATGTGGGGGGTGGGTTCAGTATTATGCACAAGGGTTACATCATTTGGTTCAAAATAAGTAAAAGAAATGAAAGTACCTGTTTGCTGCTGATTAGAAAAAACACGCAGACGTTTCCTAACAGATCAACAGTCTTCTTTTTAGAACAGACTAAAAGTTTAGCAGTTTTCTTAAAAATGTTGCAAGTTACTTTTTAGCTTACATGTATTTAGCAGAGGCAGTTTAAACAATAGCTTATTAAATATTGGTACATTAATACATATAATATTATAGCTTAATAACAATTTTTTCTTTCTCAACAATAATATGCAAGTATAAACACCATGGGAGCACACAGCCTTCATACCGCTCAGGATGGAGATACATTCTGTCTCCCAGAGAAGAATATACTTTGATACGTAAAGTGCACATCAATCCCAGAACAACAGCAAAGGACCTCGTGAAGATGCTGGAGGAAACAGGTAGACAAGTATCTATATCACAGTAAACAAATCCTATAGCAATATAACCTGAAATGCTCCTCAGCAAGGAAGAAGCCACCGCTCCAAAGCCATCATAAAAAAAGCCCGACTGCAGTTTGCAATGGTACATGGGGACAAAGATCTTATCTTCTGAAGAAATGTTCTCTGGTCTGATGAATCCAAAATAACTGTTTGGCCATAATGACTATTGTTATGCTTGGAGGAAAATGAATGAGGCTTGCAAACCAAAGAACACCATCCCAACTGTCAAGCATGGGGATAGGAGCATCATGTTGTGGGGTTGCTTTGCTACAAGAGGGACTGATGTAAGTCACTAAATATATGGGATCATGATAGAAAAATTATATATACTGCAGAAACATGTCAAGAACTCAGCAAGGAAGTTGAAGTTGAGCCACAAAAATGGACATTGACCCCCAAGTATACCTCCAAAGTTGTGGCAAAATAGCTTAAGGTCAACAGAATTAAGTGTCAATCACAAAGCCTTGGCTGCAATCCGATTGAAGGCCTACAAGCCTGTTCCAGTTATACCAGTTCTTCTAGAGGAATGGGCTAAAATTCCATTAACTTAGTGTAAGAATCTTGTGGAATGTGACCCAAAACTCAAGTTAGACAATGTAAGGGCAATGTTACTAAATATAAACACAGTGTACGTAAACTTGTGATCCACTGGATTTCTGATATCTATCTATCTATCTATCTATCTATCTATCTATCTATCTATCTATCTATCTATATAGTATGTATATATATATATATATTTATATATATATATATATATATATATAATCTAACATCTGTCTGTATGTCTGTCTGCTTTTCATGAGAGAACTACTTAACGGATTTAGATAGTTTTTTTTTATAATCTACTTGAAAATTCCAGTTGATTTTGCAGCTTTTCTCATCTCACCAAGAATCACAGTTTGCTTGCAGGAGCGATATATATATACACACTAATCAGATACAGAGGCTGTGGGGGAAGCATGACATCAGGAGTGGGGAGCTGGGCAGAACAATTTCCATTATCTCCTTATTTCATTGCTGCCACTTCCCTCAGCAGCTTTAGCTTCCTAATACTGTATAAACACAGGCTGCGAAGATGACTGGGGACACTAAATTCCTCAAGTGTGTACGGGGTGTAATTAAATGCATGAGTTTGCCTTGAGACATATTCAGGAAAGTTTCCTCTCTTGCACACAATGATCCTCAGACAAGCGTCAGCCAACGCTGACCAATGTGTTAATTCTATCAATATAGTTGAGTTGTAATGTCATCTCTGTATTAAAAGGAAGTGGAGCACTGCCCGCCCAATCTCCCAGCATTTGACACTGTTCTGAAAAAAATTAAATAAATAGTAAACTCACCTCAAGAAATTTCACATTTTGTTAAAATGTTTATAACAAGCTCATTTTAGTCATCATAGCCAAATGTTTCCAATTTTCCATGATATATGCAATGTCACAAAAATATTTGTTTTTGGAATATGTGAAATTTTCTTTGTGCCTGGTGCTGCTTGCCTGTTTTCAGGTTGCTTGGCAGACACTTCGACTTTACAGAGTTCTCTGTATAACCATACTCATATGTGCTCATGTGCACAATGCATTTATCACTTACACCTTTATACTTGAAGGCTTGAACCCCTTTAAGTGACCTATTGGTTGAATTGTGTAACACATTTTAAAGAGTGTATGAACTTGAACATATCGCTGTTTTGGAGTAGTCATCAATGTTATCATGAATCACATCAATTACATATTATCACTATACTTTGGTAATTAAGAAAAATTGAAAATGAATACTATTCATTTGTGTTTCCACATCTGATGTTGAGTATTTGATGCTGAGATATATACAGTGCATCCGGAAATTCATTTTTTTCACATTGTCATTATGGGGTGTTGTGTGTAGAATTCTGCAGAAAAAAATGAATTTAATCCATTTTGGAATAAGGCTGTAACATAACAAAATTTGGAAAAAGTGATGCGCTGTGAATACTTTCCGGATGCACTGTATTTAACACTGTCCTTTTATAGAGGTACTGCAACACAGTGTGTAGAGCACCTTTACAATGACAATGTTGACACTGATAGACCTTCATTTTGTGTGATTTTTTTAAGCATTTTATTCTTCAATGCTGCTGGTAACCTAATGTCTTTCCCTCACTCCCTCATGTGAGGTTTACTGGAGACTATCTCTTTCCTTGGCCAACCTCCAATGTCACTGCCACCACTCTGATCTTCCATCAATTCGGCATCAATGATTTTTTTTCTGTTGAATCCCCTGTCTGCACCTTCATGCTGATGGATACAACTCGCACTACTCACTGGTGCTCAGAGGCAACACCATCAGCCCCAAAACCTGTGAGCCAATGCAAACCAGGATCCTTTCTAAAGCTTACCGGCAGCCATGGACCCAGGCTAAGGGATTAAAGTAGAGAAGCAGGTCTCAAAAATTCTACTCTTGATCCATCTGTCTTTCTCTCACACACACACATGCACACAGGCATGCATGCACACACACCCACCTTCTCTCTCTCTCTCTCTCCCTGGACAGGTTCTGATGATGGTTCTTACCATTCTGACAGTCTCTCTCTCTCTCTCTCTCTCTCTCATGTCCTCTTGAGTCCACCAAAATTATCATACCAAAGACACCACTGCTGTGTACCATGTTGCACATTTCACCGTAAAGAATTGCTGCTTCAGTTTTGAAGGCAGTTTCTCTCTTTCACTACTGGTGTTGTGTGTTTTAACTTTCAGTGCACAATCTAGTAAGCAGGGGCCAAAAACCTTCAGATTCAGCTTGATGAATGGTAAAGACTGGGTGTCTTATTAAATTATGATTACAAGAAACCTTAGATTAGACATCTTAATCCTGCTACAAAGGAAGATCATCCCATCATCTTCTGCATACTCAAAATGATAAAACTGCCCAAATGTGTCAGACATTGCTATACACGTTTTCTTACTTTCATCTTCTAAAGCAGTAAACAGGGAGAGCTGTGGATTTTTGCCTAATTTCTCAGAATTGCAGCTTTATACATCATTTGTTTATATTATTCTGCTGAAAGAGGCAATTGCCATCAGAGAATACTGCTGCCTTGAAGGGATGTATGTGGTCTGCAACAATCTTTAGGTAGGTGGTATGTGTCATAACACATTGAATGCCAGGACCCATTATTGTCCAGAACATGACACTGCCTCCATCTGCTTTCCTTCTTCCCATAGTGCAACCAGGTAAATGAATCACACACCCGATCATCCATATGATTTAAAATAAAATATGATCCACCAGACCAGGCCACATAGTTCCATTACTTCATGGTCCAATTCTGACACTCACATGCCCATTGTATGTGCTTTTGGTGGTGGACATGGTTCATTATTGGTACTCTGACCTCTGTGGGGCAGCAAGTTGTTATGCAAAGTGTTCTAACACCTTTCTCTCATGGCCAGCATTGCTTTTTCAGCAATATCTGCTACAGTAGCTCTTTTGTGAGATCAGTACAGACAGGCTAGCTTTTGCTAACGACATGTCTCAACGAGCCTTGGGTGCCCATGGCCCTGTCGCCAGTTCACCAGTTTTCCTTCCTTGAACCACCTTTGATAGGTACTAACTACCACATACTTAGAACATCCCACAAGGCCTACTGTTTTGGAGATGCTCTGACCCAGTTGTCTAGTCATCACAATTTGGCCCTTATCAAAGTTGCTCAAATCTGTACACTTACCCAGTTTTTTTCTGCTTTCAACACATCACCTTCAGGAAGTGAATGCTAACTTGCTGCCTATCAGGGCCTTCTTAACAGTATAATTGTCCCCTGTTTTGATTGCAAAACAGAAACATACATAGGTTTTAGAAACATTGTCAGCCCTTATGCTGTTGGGGCCCCTGGCCAGTGCCCACTGTGCCAATAGGTTAAGACGGCTCTGTGCCTAATATAGCTCTCCCCTTGAGTTGTGCCATTGTAATTAGATAATCAATGTTATTCACTTTACACGTTAGTGGTTTTAATATTGTGGCTGATCGATGTATAGATAGACATACAAGTATTTTTTAAATCAGATTGTGTTTATAGCCTTACCATTTTAGGGACTTTACAGTTCTGCTACAGCACTGTTTTAAGAGCAAATCACTACTACAGTAAAATCCAATATGAACTACAGATGGAACCTGAGTTAGTTTGATTGACTTTTCATTGTGTGTTGGAGGGAATATGGTATATCTTACTTTTTGTCTGGGTGCAAATGTGTCATCCCTGTTTTGATTGATATTTTCCTTTATAATGAAACACCTAGAAAAGGGTACTGCCAAAAGACCTAACTGTAGACAAATAACTTATTAATATCACCCAGTCCTTAACGTTTCTTTCTTAGTCTTTTTTACATAAATATTCCCTGCATTTTATCGATGACTACACTGCCTCAAGTTGAAGTAAATTATGCTCAGCGATAAAGATAATATATAATGAATCTCTGTAGTGTCACATTGTATGACTATTTGACGACAAAAGACGAGAAGCTTTAAACAAGCATCACGGACTTCTATAACTCAAAAAAGCACAGCAAAAAAAAATCGTCTTAAAAGTTACCACGGCCATTAATTTCAGCAACAACCACTCTACATTCGCCTCAATGGAAACTCCCGCTCACTCGGATTGGTTGTTAATTTAAGCTCATCCAATCGGCACGGCGATTTGCCGCTTAGTCCAATAACATCCTTGCAATAGGGGCATTATCCCCGCCTTCTCGTAGTCTCCTTTCAAGTCTTTGATGTCCGGTGACATAGACGGAAGGAGTTTTTTTTTTTTTATTTTTTATTTATAAACGCGTGTGGCTTCTAGTGATTCTTCTGCACATTGGATAGGATCCCTTGTTTGCAGTTTTTCTTTAAATTAATTAATCCTTACTTTTAAGCATCGCATTTGTGTGTGGTAGCAGGTGAGATATTCAAAATGCACAAGACGCATATTTTGTATGAAATGTTTGCTCCAGTGAGTTTTCAGTTGTTGCTTTTTGAGGACTGTAGTATTTTTCAGTTACCTTGTACATAATATATTATTTGATCACAAAATAACAGAGATTGCATTTAAGTGTGTAAACGTTCTTGTTTCAGATATGGACCTATCTGTCTGATATTGGAAGTTTAAGTATGTTTGTGAATAGGCCCTTTGTTGGTAATGAAGATGTATGAAACCTTGAAATTAGCCCTAATACATTAAAGTTGTTTTGTGCCCGTTATACAAATAGCATAGCGTTAATTATTGCTCGTGTTGAATCACAAATGTACAATTTCTGAAAACAGCGCTATGTACAGTTTGCGGAGCGATTTGAAGTGTGTCAGTGGTTGATGTTTACTGTAAATATGTCAATTTCCAAGACCAGTGGTATCAAGTATTTATACGTTATTTAACATTATACTTGCAGACCTGGCAGAGAAATTAACAGATCTTTAATATGTTATTTTTAGACTGAAAGCTGAAGTTATAGAGCACATTGTGCGTCATTCTGTTGTTCGGCTCTTGAAACGGTATTCAAAATGTATTAAATATTCATTGGAAGAAATATGAAAAACAAGGTAGGGAAAAAGCCAGACAATGTCCTATTTTCTTGGAACCTTAAAGTATATAAAGGGTGACGTTGTGGGTGTAGTTCCCATTTCAAAGGATCTAGCATCCTAGGGTCGAATCCCCTGCTCCGTCATTGTGTTTAGTTTGCATGCTTCCTTGTGTCAATGTGGGTTTACCTTTTCGCATTTTCAAAGATATTTTGGTTAGATTGATTGGCCTTTGTACATAAAATTTAGCTACCATAAATGGAGCATTTTAAGCAAAACGTTTACTTACACTTGTCTTATTAGGTTAAAAAAGCTAGAGTGTGCCACTTGACTTTCCAGTGTATTTAATATTTTCGTCATTCTGCACGTCCTGCAAAATTTTCCATTCAATTTGTGGGACTTCCCATCTATTTAATGGTATTTTGAGATGCATTTAAAGGTTTTCTTAAATGCTCAGGTAGTTGTTTTTAGATCTCTTGAAGTGTGTTTCAGATATTTAAATATGGATGAGAAGCTTATTAAGATAACTCCAAATGAATGTGACATGTCTTTATTAGTATTGGTCGGTGAGATTCGCCAAAGAGATTTTAACAGTGAATATGCTATATTCGTTGAACAGCTTTATGGAAATTTGGCTTAGGCAAACTTTTTTTCCCCCTCAGTGCCCCATAAGGCAAGTATGACATCAAAAAGCTGTAGCAGCCATGTGCACACCTATGCACACTCACTGTCAGATCCTTGTGGAACTGCATAAGGCATACATGCTGTCTTCATCTGATCAGTACTCCAGCCTTTCACTCTACATCTGTTTAAAAAAATAACTTGCTGTATTTTCATTTGAGAAGTACATTAGCTGTCCATAATCAGAATATTATGAGTACTGCCACTAGACTTGACATGCTGATCATTGTGGTCTGACCATGCAGCACTGATTGGCTAATTTGAAAGCATAATTAGCCAGGTGGTCACCTACTATCTCAAAACAAGACCTAAAGGTGCCTTCCCAGAGAAAGAAATCCTATGCAGTCCTATAAAGTAGTAATAAGAACAGAAGATTTATTACTGTTTATAAAGGCTTTTCTAAAGTTTGTAGCCACTCCCGTTTGTGTCTTTTGTTGTTTAAGGTATGGTGACGCAGTGGTTAGCACTGCTGCCTCACAGCTCAGATCACATTTTTGGCTGTAATAATCAGTCCAGCATAGTTGGCAGATGCTTCCTTAGTCAGCAGGGACACTTAAAACACAACTGCACCATTCTAAGCCAGTTAAAATTATGTTCCATCCATACAAACAGGTCAAACTTATCAAAACTAAATTCAATTCAACCCCCACCCATGAGAAAGAGAGGAAGGCCAACAGCCAGAGTAAAACTTTGAGAGTAATAAAGAGGGAAAGAAGTCCTTCCCAATATAAATGCTTGTTCTAAAATGTTAGAACAGATCTTCTAAGTGAGAATTTAATATTTTCCAATTTCATATAGTATATATAACATCAGTCCAGTGACTTAAAAGAGGTGGGCTAGGATTCTTCCAGTTGAGTAAGATAGATGTACATGCTAATAGTGAAGTAAAGTAAACTTCTTGCTGTTTTAAAGATATCTTAATGTGTATGTAGGACATCCTGAAATGGAATTGGAAACATCTTGTAATATATTTTAAATGGAGTAAAGTATCTATCTATTTATATATCTTAAGATGTCAGGAATTGAAATACAGATACCTGAAAAATACTTTAGGTGTTACATGGTGGTGTGCAGAAATGCTGATTGGAAGCACTCACAAATTTATTAATCTAGTTCTTACTCAAGCAGACTATCTGCTAATCAGACTTTACATCACATACTTTTTGACCACCGCCAGAATGTTTGCTGTCCTGGACAGGTCCTCAGAAATATGAGTCCCCATGGACCTAAAGGAGGTGACTCTCTCCACCAGTTCCCCATTGATGTATAGAGGGCTGGCTCTGCTCTGTGCATCTTGAAGTCAATGGCCATCTCTTTAGTTTTGTGGGTGCTGAATGAGAGATTGTTCCTGGAGCACCACACCGAAAGCTTCTTTACCTTTTTTCTGTATGTTGACTTATTGACACTGATTATGAAACCTACCACTGTGGAGTCATCAGCAAACTTGATGATAGTGTTACTGGAGTAATTAGATGTACAGGGTATAGAGAAGTGGGCTCAGTACATAGCCCTGAGGGGAGCCGGTGCTAAGTGTGAGGGTAGAGGAGCTGTGGGGGCCAATTCTAAAAGGTTGTGGGTAGCAAGTGATTAAATCCTTTATCTAAGCACTGAAGGGGGGCTGGTGGTGGGAGTTCAGGTTATACAGCTTATCAATTAATATGTAAGGGACGATTGTATTAAACACAGCTATAATCAACAAATAGCACCCTTACAGAAGTAAGGGCTCATCACTGTATGAAGGGTTGTACTGATGACATCTTCCGTGCATCTATTTGATCAATGAGCATACTGGCGAGGGCCAAAGGTGGGAGGGAGATTGGTTTTAATATGCTGAGCTATAAGTCTTTCAAAATATGTCATGATGTCATTAAAGAATTCAAATCAAGACATTATGGATGTATCTTCTTATTCTGTCATTAGTTATAAGTTGTTAAGAATGAACATCTCTATATATAATCTTCATTTGGATCTTGATCTTTGTTTGTCCGTGAATTAATTAGAAGAAGCAGCACTAGATGGCAGTAGAGAGACAGCTAAAACTTAGGCATTGCATTAAGAATCTCCTCCATGCTTATACTACTGAAGACTGTAGTACTCCAGTCACACCTCAAAACACAGACATTCAAACTAAACAAATTGTTGTGCTTTAAATTAACTAAAGAGATCTTCATTTAGATCTTGATCTTTGTTTGTCCGCGAATTCCACGCATGTGTAGACCACCTTCCAGTTTAGTACATTGTTGTTACTCACGGATGTCAACAATGTGCCAGAATAACGAAAGGGGTGGTGGACAGTGTTACACTGTTTAGCTCCTGAGGCCTGGTTAGAGAATGAGATTGCTGAAGATAAAAGGTACGTGCCTACGTAGCATATGAATGAAAGAAAGACAGTGGGTAAAATGAATGACAACGTAACAGCACATTCCGGAAATTATTATTGTTACGTTGTAGCCGGCGAGTGCTGTGGGTCTCACAGTTGTACCGTGCCTTGCTCACATGTCAATGAAGTGATCCCTATTTATGCTTTAAAGAGCCTGGATACCTATGTGTCCCCCTTTTATAACCACTGCTCCGTGTATATTGCCTTACTCTTTGGATTGCCACAAAGCAACCTGCGAGATTGGAGAAAGGTTGAGAAGAGATCGTGAAAGGAAACGATAGAGTCGTGAAAACGAGACGGACTGTAAACGGACAGAAGCAGAAATGCTCCTACACCACCACATAATTACGATTCGAACAGTGATTCCGAGTAGGCCGTTCCTATTGAATCAATATCCAAGGGTTTTCTTTTGTAATTTTGTTTCCCTTATAAAAAATCGTAATGCTGTGCGCCGAAGGGCCCAGTTCACGACTGGCAGCCGCGTTTAAACAGAGAGCCCTTCACAGGCAACTTTAACACGTGCAACGTAGTTGGGCGCACATAGCTAGTCATTTTATATTCTTTTGCAAATCATGTGGATAGTTAGTTTGCCTTGTAGGTTTGTTACTAGTGATTTTATAGTAGAACAGAAAAAGGCGATAAAGAAAAGACATTTTAGATTTTACGAACTCTGTATTGTTGGATCACATAAGGCCTAGGTGGAATATATTGTAAAACTATATGATCATACACAGACCACTTAGTACATTCCTTTTAGATTATGATTAAGAAATTACAATAATGATTATTTGCCTTACAAAAACAGAAAGTCCTCAGTGTTATTTGCTGCATTTTACAAATATTCTGTGCATCTATTTTTTATGGTGTTCTGTCTTTTTAGTTGAACCTTATTTTGTCGGTAGAAGGTCTAAACATAAAGTTAAACTTGAAATAAATGTTGTTTGGGATGCTGTAATATCTGTGGAGCAGCTATATGCAATTCTAGTATTGAAGAGTCCTTAATGGTGGTTCTTATGTTGTGCCCTACAAATTGCATTTTAGTAGTGTGATAAGTAATACAGTCCTAGCAAAATAAAAACAGTAAAATACACAAGGTAAACTTTGTTTTGAATTTAACAAGTACATGAAGTAAACATTACAATACAGGAGGTTACTTGTTTTAATGGCATGGAGTAGTGCAACAAGGACTGAAATGCATTGCATGTACATATATGGAACATAAATGAGTATTCTCAATTTAATTTTATAGTACTTTGTTATTTAGTTGTAATGACCATGGCCAACTGAATTTCCCTTACAGATAATGCATGACCTTGAACTCTACTGTAAATTATGTCAGGTTGGATTCAAGATGATTACATAAATAACCTGTGCTGTGATTGAAGGTGATGGCTGTTGGCAATATCTGAAGTCGTATTCTCTTGTTTTTAGTTTTTAAAATAATTAATGAATTAATCATGACTAAAGATTCTGAGTTTTATTTCTTAAGGCTAACTATAGATTTTTATCTATCTATCCTATCTATCTATCTATGTAATTTAAAGTTGAGTTGTTTAGCAAAAGTGGCTGCAATAGATAAAGCGAAAAAGCAGGGAAATGATGGGATATTACAGTGATCATGATCTGTAACTTGGAGGTGATTAAAGAGAAATGTTTATGCAGCAAGATTGGTGTTGTTCAAATGATGTAAAAGTGCCAAAATACTGGGTATTTTAATAAAAATATGATTTGACGCTTCATATATA